>NC_134355.1:59347516-59437516 GCF_048569485.1 Anomaloglossus baeobatrachus | reverse complement strand
ACCCGGACCCATAACACCGAATCATGGTTCACTCTTATATGGAAGCTCATAGGGGGTTTTTCTCATGGATTCATATGGAATCGGAAGGAAGGAATTAAGGAAAGAAATAGAGATTTAAATTATGGACAGACATTTATCAATTCTAGATAATCAGATGATCAATATTAGATATATGTGGGCTTGACAAAGAAAGAACGAAGGAAAGTTAGAAAGAAAGAAAAGAAAGGGGGAAGGAACGAATGAAGGAAAGAAAGAAAATGAAAAAAAAGGATAGACAGAAATAAAGAACTAAAGAAAGCTAGAAAGAATGAAGGAAAGAAAGAACTAAAGAAAGCTAGAAAGAAGGAAGGAAAGAAAGAAGGATGGAAAAAGTAGAAAAGGCAGGAATGAGATTTGAGGCAGAATGATAACTGTTCAAATTATAGACAGACAATTATCAATTATAGATAATTAGATGATCAATATTAGATATGTGAGATTGGCAAAGAAAGAATGAAGGAAAGAAAGACGAAAAGAAATGAAAGGTGGAAGGAAAGAAGGAAAAAAAGAACTAAAGAAAGCTAGGAAGAAGGAAGGAAAGAACGAAAGAAAGAAAGAAAGAAGGAAGGTAGGAATGAGATTCGAGACAGAATAATAACTGTTCAAATTATAGACAGACAATTATCAATTATAGATAATTAGATGATCAATATTAGATATATGTGAGATTGGCAAAGAAAGAATGAAGGAAAGAAAGAAGGAAAGAAAAGAAAGGTGGAAGGAAAGAAGGAAAAAAAGAACTAAAGAAAGCTAGGAAGAAGGAGGAAAGAAGGAAAGACAGAAGGAAAGAACTAAAGAGCTAGAAAGAAGAAAGGAAAGAAAGAAGCAAAAAAAGAAGGAAGGAAAAAGTAGAAAAGAAAGGTAAGAATGAGATTTGAGGCAGAATGATAACTTTAAATTATGGACAGATAATTATCAATTATAGATAGTTAGATGATCAATATTAGATATATGTGAGATTGGGAAGAAGAATGAAGGAAAGAAATAAAGAAGGAAGAATGAAAAGAAGGTAAGAAACAACGAAAGAAAGCTAATAAGAAGGAAATAAAAAAACAAAGAAAGCTAGAAAAAAGGAAGGAAGGAAGGAAGGTAGGAATGAGATTTGAGGCAGAATGATAAGTGTTTAAGTTATACACAGACAATTATCATCAATCATAGATAATTAGATGATCAATATTAGATATATGTGAGATTGGGAAAAAGAAAGAAAGTGAAAGAAAAATAAACAAAGAAACGAAAATAGAAAGAAAAAAAGAAAGTAAAAAGAAAGTTAGAAATTAAAAAAAGAAATAAAGAATGGAGGAAAGAAGAAAAGAAAAAAAAAAGAAGGAAAGCGAAAAAGAAAGAAATGACAGCCCATAAAAAGTGGAACTTTTTTCCCCATCTGCAAAATAATTTGCTGGGGTAATGAAGCTGGAGAAACTTGAACAGAATGTTCTGACTGTAGTTATCATAGCCATATATTGGTCAGTGGATATATATCTTTATGATTAATTATGGTTTTCCAATATGTCAGTAAAAAAATAATTCTCAGTCGATGTTTTTTTCATAAACAATATAAGAATGGATAGATGGATAGATAATAGATGTTTCTGTACCTGGAGGTAGCTTGCACTCACCCGCTGTTGAGGTCACGGCTGCGATCTCGGTGTAGACTTCGTGGTAGTCTGCGCATTTCTTCTTGGGGACTTTAATTCTTGCATCGTCCATCCTATAAGCCTTATCTCATGTGCCCTGTGGTCCGGTCGCTGTACATCTGCTTGTGGCACTGGTGGAGCTCCTGCTTTTTTTTTCCTCCACAATTTTATGTTATCAGGTGTGATGTCATCCCAAGCTTCGTCTGATGACTCCACCAATCCTATCCATCCCCTGCTAATTACACGGAGCTCCAAACTAATCAGGGAGGGAGAGAACAGGCCCTGCGCAACCTCTGACCTGACACTGACTGCAGCAGGCTGGGAAGCGCTCCCCATTGTAAGGTGCACACAGTTTGGATAGCAGACTGTGGGTGGCATGAGAAAAGTGGACAAAGAAAAGTCTAAACGAAAGTCTAAACGAAGATTGTGGGTTTTCTTTTCTTAAGGAATTACATTCTGTAAGTGTTAGAGGAACCTGACCTAACATAGACTTAATATAACCATTACAATCACATTTAAAGGGGTTCAGTGGGATATACTCATTGTTCCATGAACAGCTCCACTTTAGTCCATGGCTGTGTCTGGTATTGGAGCTTAGACACAATATTAGTCATCTAAATGCCACAATTCCTTATAGAAATTAATCAAGAAAATATTATTTGATGATTTGTAAGATTTGTCATGTTGCAGATAGGTCTCGAATCACTTTATGTGGATGTGGAGAAGAAAATGACAAAGATGACAAGGTTGAGGTACAATGACCAGTTCTGGATTTCATACAATGTCTAATGCCGCTGTAGCACACTAGGCCATGACATCAACGTGTTACCTGTTGTGATCTGTGCAGACAGGTTACCTGCTTATAAGAGGTTTGAAACAGACTGTCACGAGACCCTTTTACAGGAGACAGTTCGTACCATGTTTAATGGGCTGTTCCGCACCCACTGTTTTTTTTTCTATACAATGTTTTGCTGGATCGGTAATGCTTGTGTTTGGCGCTTTATTTGGGCACTTGATATATTTGTTCTATTGCACTTTTGCAGTCTGTGTTTTGGGGAAATATACGTCTAGTATCTGCCATGGGATCGGGCTCACCATGGAGGGTCCTTGACTAAGCAACTACCTCATCTTCTTCACTAGAGCCTCTGATGGTGAGGTTAGGCTTGTGCTGGAAGGAAGCAGTCAGTGGATCTCTCAGTACTGTAGCAAATGGCCCCAGGGGGTTAGTAGGTACTGGCAGGTACAGCAAGTACTGGAAGGTTCTGGAACACTGGTATAGTTTAGCAGGCACAGGTAATGAACCCAGGATACAGGGAATGGAGAACGGGACCTGACAAGTAGCAAGTGTCTCTCTATCAGTAAGATCAAGTTGCACAGGCATCTCCCATAGGGGAGTATGCCTTGAATACCTAGTGCCTCTCAGCCATAGGCTAAGAGGCACTTCTGGGTTAGGGCACGTGCGCCCTTTAAGTACAAGGAGGAGCGCAGGCCCAAGCACGCTCCCAGGAGAACTGTGTGGCATACACAGGCCACAGGAGCCAGTGGTAGAAATGGGCAGAAGCCACCGCTGGGCGGCCGGGATGGTGAATTCCCTGGTATCCCTGCTGGGAGGACGAAGCAAGACAAAACAGGGGTGCCGGCGTTACAGTTCCCCTCTCATAATGCTTCCTCTTTTCCAAGTCTGAAAGAAATCTTGTCAAGAATAGAGGGGCATTAATATTCTCCTTAGGCTCCTACGACCTTTCCTCAGGACCAAAACCCTTCCACTTTACTAGGAAAAAGGATTTACCTCATGATTAGAATATTTTTTTTACCTCAAAGACATCCTTCAAGCTGACTGGTGAGGGCAGGGTACCAGAATTCTTGAAGTAGCACCTGAAGACAACAGGCTTGAGAAGAAACATGTGGAAGAAAATGGGGATATGTAAGGAGGCCAGAGACTTAAGCTTGTATGATAGTGTATTAAACTGCTGGAGGACCTCAAAGGGACCAATAAAGTGGGAACCCAACTTGTAGGAAGGCATCTTGAGGCGGACATATCTGGAAGAGAGCAATACCTTATCTCCAGGCCAGAGCAATGGATAATCCAGGAGTCTCTTATCCGCATGTTTTTTCATCCGTTCAGAGGACTGTTCCATACTGGCCTTGGTATCCAGCCAAATTTTGGAGAAACTCTTGTTAGAGCTTCGGTTGTAGGATTGCCTGAGGTGGTAGCCATAGGGAAAGGAATATTGCGCTGCTGTCCATATACAATGTAAAATGGAGAACTTGCAGAGGACTCACATGATTGTTGTAGGAGAACTCAGCCCAAGGTAAAAGTTTGACCCAATCGCTGTGGTGTGCATTGACAAAGTGGAGGGGTAGACCGTGAAGGCGGAAGACATGCTGAATGAATTGCTCGGTGAGCATGGTAGCAGAAGGAAAACCTGACAGAGGAGTGAAGTGGGCTATATTGGAGAATCGGTTCACCACCATCTATATGACAGAAATTCTGAGGACTCCGGAAGATCCATGATAAAATCCATAGCAAAGTGCAGAATGTCATCCAGGTATGTAACCACACATGAGTAGAGAAGATCCTGGAACATATCATTTACAATCTCTTAAAATACCGCAGCAGCACTGCTGAGCCCAAATGGCATCACTTGAAACTCTTTATAATGTTGTGGTCGTCACTGGTGTTAAAAGGCAGTCTTCTATTTGTCCCCCAATCATATACGTATCAGATTATATGCTCCCCAGCGGTTGAGTTTAGAGAAGATTCTGGAACAGTAGAACAATTTCACTATAAGCGGCAGTGAATATTTATTCTTGACCATAATCTGATTGCAACCCCAGGCTCATGAATTTGATGCCATGGCAGGCACAGTAGCCGTGAATGTGACAGACTGAGAAGCACGTAGAAAGTGATCTTCTCTGAGTGGAGCAATCCCACTAAAAGCTCCAATTGCTTGGTGATGAACTGACATTTTTCAGTAAGGGCTTTTCCATCAACGGAGACACCACGAGAGGAAACCTTGCGGAACGACTCCATGAAAGCTTGCAGGTTCGAGACAACAGGATCGCTTCTCTCCCATAGTGGATTAATCCAGGCAAGAACCTCACCAGTCAGATGAGACATCAGAAAAGCCACTTTGGCTCGATCCGAGGTGATCTGTTGAAACAAATGTTCAAAGTGCAGCATACACTGGTTTATGAACCTTCGGCATTGATTGGGGTCGCCATCAAACCGCGGAGAAGCAAACAAGTTTGGACCACAACCAGCAGCTGGATTTATTGTAGGATTAGACAGTACAGCCTGGATAGGTTCAGGTGGAGCCGTTGATGTAAAGCATTTAGACAGGTGTCAACTGACCGCCAGTAGGTCAGACTTTGATCTTGCTGATCCCGTTGATGGGTCAACTTTTATCACAACCCTGCAAGCAGAGTCTAACTGGAGTCAGTGGGGTCTATGTCCTGTGCAACTGTAACGCTTGTGGGTGTGGACCCACTGTGCCACGTGACAGGTCTCACCCTGGAGGGGCGTAACTAATTGATTACCACATCTTTACTAGAGCCTCTGATGGTGAGGTTATTCTTGTGCTGGAAGGTAGCTGCTAGGTACCACTCTAGGAGATCTCTCGATAGTGTAGCAACTGTCCCCAGGGGTCGGGAATGCAAGCATGGATACAGATCCAGGCAGGGTGGCTGGAACAGGAAAGTTGACTTTTACCAACAGGATTGGCATGTACTGGAAGGTTCTGGCAGGTACAGTGTGACGCCCTGGCAAAACTAGGTAGTCACAGATGACTGTACCCCCCACCAAGGGTACAGGAATCGCCTCCTCCTTGTGAATTAACACCACACATCCCACACACAGGGGAACATCAGCCACAAATCCTAGTTGCCCCCCCCATGACACAAAGGACACACCAGTGGGCTGGACCAGGCAGATGGGAACGCCCACCTAGGGGTCTTGAGGTGACATGGGGCGGGAACCAGTCAGTGAGTTGCAGTTGCAGTTGGAGTTTAGTGGAGTGCAGTGGAGTTGAGCTGAGGAGTGTCGGAGTGCAGAGTGGTCAGGGTTGGAGCCCTGGGACAACGGGAGGACCGACTAGGTGGCAGACAGCTCTGTAGGGCCACAGGAGATGGCGACTCGGTCGCGGGAGACCCGAAGTGGACCGGGGCAGGGTCATAGCTCGCCAGTACCGATGGAGGGAATCCGGTCCAGAGACCGTGCAAGGGCGGGGTACCTGGACCCTAGGACGAGGCAAGCTTAAAGCCTCTTGTTAATTGACCAGCGGGACAAGGTACCAGGCCTTGTTCCCAAGGAGTGAAGCCCAGATAGAGCAGACTGGCAGCCCAACGCGGGGGACAGGGTGTCTGCCAAGAACCCACTGAAGTCCCACGGGTCAGCGTCTGCGGGCAATGGTTCCCTCTGTGTCCAAAGCTGCAGGGGAGCGGATTTCTCCCGTTCCAAGCAAGGTTAATCCACACACCAAAAGACACAAGTGCAGGAGGAAGGGCCCCTACATTGTCAACCCGTGTGCAAGACCAGCACACCCCTCCAGAGGCAACCAGCATCCGGCCTTGGTTTACAGTACGGACTATGTGTGGATTATTCATAATCATGAGTACACCGGTGCCACCCGTTCCAACCTGACGATAACGCCCCAGCCCTGCTCCTTACCCACACCTGGGCCCCGGGACTACAGCCAACCCCTACCCGTGGAGGGGGAACCACCGTGCTGCCCCCCTACATCACCGGTCCCGGACGTCGGCCCTGAGAGGCAGCAGCAGTTCCACCATCCCATCACCGCAACCCACGGGTGGCATCACAGACAAGCTCCCCTGTAAATACCCCCCTCTTTCACTGTGTACGTGGACGGGCGGTTGCGCGAGCCCCGGGTCCGGTCACCACTCGAGCCCCCAGACACGATCCCGGACCCGAGCGCCACTCGAGCAGCCCCGGTTGCCACAGCAGAGGTGGCACCCGTCCGCTACAACACAAAACCTGGCGTAACGAACAGGATTCTTACCCCATCAGTAGATGCCGTGCGCCTTGCTTTGAAAGCCGTGAAACGCTCCAAAATCTTGAACTGCCGCCATCTTGCCCGCCATTTTTGGCGCCAAAACAACAACAACGTCATCGTCTTCCCCGAAAAAGGCGCGAAGCCAAAGCCCCGCCTCCTAAGAACGCGGGCGGAACCCAGTGACTCCCAAGACAGGAAGTCACAAAGGACAGTGGGTCTCGCGAGACTGCTGTTGAAAACCAAGGGGGAAAGAACGGAAATATGTCGGTGCCCGATAGTGATGGTGGAGCCGCGGCTCCCGCTGCTATACAGAATGACAAAGGCGCAGCAGGCCCCGCTCCAGTCGCAGGAGCGGTGGAGCCTGTGGTTCCGACCGACACCCCAGTGATGTTACCTCCTTGTCTGGGGGCAGCTGATGCCACTGAGGCGCTGTCCGCGGTACCGGAGGCGGAATCTGCAGCCGCGGATGAAGATGGATCGGCTGGTGAAGACTCGGAATCAGCAAAGCATGAGGAGAGTGACTCTGGTACCAGTACCCCGGAGGCTGCATGGGTTCCTCGATTCGGCGGGAACGGATAACGGATGTCTTTGTCGTCTCGGGCGCTCCATACGCTGGAGATGTACGAAGTGGAAGCAGAGTCCACCTCCGAGGATGAGCCTCCGTCTGCCGCTGAGGGTGTAGTGGTGCCAGTTTGCCGGCGCTGTGGTCTGCCCGGGCACTTTGCCAGAGTGTGCCCGGGAGGCACCTGGCCTTAAAGAGACCGGGACCCGCAAATAAGTTACAAGTTTCAAGTTAAAAGACTGCACCCTTGTTGAACGTCCTCATGTTCCGGGAGGAGGCCATCTGGATCCCCAGGTGGAGGGTGGCAGGACAGTTTAAAGTTAACCAGTTTAATATGCTCCGTTCTTGTTGAACGTCTTCATCCCTGCCTGCTAAAGATGAAAAGGCCATCAGGGGTCGGAGCCCCTGGTGGAGAATGGAGCCGGACCAAGTTGAAAGAGGAAAAGCAGCTGCCTCGTACCGCAGACAACCAGAGAGAGGCTACAGGATAGTGCAGCACCGTGAGTAAGGGTGGCACTGGGGACCCGTGTTGTTGTGGAGAGGAGCTCCAGCAGGAGTTTTACCCCCGGTTTAATAGTTAAAAATGGACCATGGTGTCAGGACTGGCGACACCACCCCAAAAACTTTCTTGGGTCATGTAAATAACCCCCTATCTACCTTCTTGTTACTCACCGCCAGGATGTGGCACCCGCTGGAGAGGAATATTTGAGGAAGGGCCTGCGGTGGAGTCGGCCGAGGTCCAGTCACCACTGAAACCGGTGACTACCCTCCAGACCAAAGGGTTCCGGTCCATAGGACCCTTTGGGGCAATAATGGGTGCGGAACCTTGACCCAGACACCAACAAAGACACCCACCAAAACCCAGGATGGTGTGACATCTGGCTAGCGGTGGCACCAAGGGAGGGTACTGGTGTTTTGGGTGGCGAAAACAGGGTAGATGGTAACGGTTACGTAATGTTTAAGCACTGTGCCTCCCATAAAGGGAAGAAATGTTTCTACATGTTTTAAATATTGTTTTTTACCCTTTTTTCAGTTCCTAAAAATATAATAAATACCGATGCCGGACAGCTCGCGGACAGGCTGTGTTTTACCAAGGGGGAGTGTGACACTCTGGCAAAACCAGGTAGTCACAGATGACTGTACCCCCCACCAAGGGTACAGGAATTGCCTCCTCCTTGGGAATTAACACCACACATCCTACACACAGGGGAACATCAGCCACAAATCCTAGTCGTCCCCCCATGACACACAGGACATACCAGTGGGCGGGACCAGGCAGATGGGAATGCCTACCTAGGGGTCTTGAGGTGACACGGGGCGGAAACCAGTCAGTGAGTTGCAGTTGCAGTTAGAGTTTAGTGGAGTGGAGTGGAGTTGAGCTGAGGAGAGTCGGAGTGCAGGGTGGTCATGGTTGGAGCCCTGGGACCACGGGAAGTCCGACTAGGTGGCAGACGGCTCTGTAGGGCCACAGGAGACGGCGACTCGGTCGCGGGAGACCCGAAGTGGACCGGGTCAGGGTCGTAGCCCGCCGATACCGACGGAGGGAATCTGTTCCAGAGACCGTGCAAGGGCGGGGTACCTGGACCCTAGGACGAGGCAAGCTTCAAGCCCCTTGTTAATTGACCAGCGGGACAAGGTACCAGGCCTTGTTCCCGAGGAGAGAAGCCCAGATAGAGCAGACCGGCAGCCCAATGCAGGGGACAGGGTGTCTGACAAGAACCCACTGAAGTCCCACGGGTCAGCATCTGCGGGCAATGGCTTCCTCTGCATCCAAAGCTGCAGGGGAGCATATTTCTCCTGTTCCAAGAGGGGTTAATCTACACACCAAAAGACACAAATGCAGGAGGAAGGGCCCCTACATTGTCAACCCGTGTGTGGGACCAGCACACCCCTCCAGAGGAAACCAGCATCCGGCCTTGGTTTACAGTACGGACTATGTGTGGATTATTCATAATCATTAGTACACCGGTGTCACCCGGTCCAACCTGCCGACAACGCCCCAGCCCTGCTCCTTACCCACACCTGGGCCCCGGGACTACAGCCAACCCCTACCCGTGGAGGGGGAACCTCCTTGCTGCCCCCCTACATCACCGATCCCGGACGTCGTCCCTGGGATGGTGGCACCGCCACTGCCTCTCATCACCGCAACCCACGGGTGGCGTCATAGACAATCTCCTCTGTAAATACCCCCCTCTTTCACTGTGTGCGTGGACGGGCGGTTGCGCAAGCCCCGGTTCCGGTCACCACTCGAGCCCCCAGACACGATCTCGGACCTGAGCGACACTCGAGCAGCCTCGGCGGCACCCGTCCGCGACAACAGCATTAATGGCAGGTACAGCCGGTATTGGCAGGTTCTATCGTGTACGACAGACAACTACTGGCAGGTACTTTTCAGGTACTGGTGGGCATGAGAGTCTCTGGCATGTTCTGGAACACAGGTATGGGGTAGCAGGCACAGGTAATGGACATAGAATATGGGGAATGGAGATAGGCACCTGACAACTAGCAAGCATGTCTCTAGCAGTAAGATCACTTACAGGATCCTCCCATAGGGAGAGGATGCCTTAAATATATAGCATTATAACCTATAAAAATGATTGCAGTAAATAAGCCTTATACTGTGTATAGGGGAACTGTGGACCCATCATATTGTGTATAGGGGAACTGTTGGTCCACCATACTGTCTTTTGGGGAGCTGTGGGCCCATCATACTGTGAGTATAGGAAATCTGTGGGGACATTATATTATGTATAAAGGGAGCTGTGGGCCCATCATACTGTGTATAGGGAAGCTGTGGGGGCATTATATTGTGTATAAGGAAGCTGTGGGGTCATCATACTTGGCATAGTGAAGATGTAGGGGCATTATATTCTGTATAAGGGAGCTGTGGGACCATTACACTGTGTATATGGGACCTGTGCAACCATCCTACTGTAAATAGGGGAGATGTGTACATCATACTGTGAATATGGGTACTGTTGGGGCATTATAGTGTGTATAGGAGAGTTGTTTGCCCATCATACTGTGTATAGAGGAGCTGTACATTGGGAGTCTCCGAGGACACCTCAAATATTTAAACATTTCAAATTTGTATTATTAAAAAGACAAGGATGAGACAAACCACAAAAAATGGCACCAAGAACCAGCAGCAGAGGAGAGAGTAATCAAGGATATGGTGTATAGAACATATAATCAATGATGGTATATAATCAATAAATCACTACAAAGAGGTGTATAGCAATGTGATACTGCACATAAGTAATGTAATGCAAGTAATAATGTAAATATAACACTTGCCCAAATATTGAGTACATAAAGTAACAATATAATGCAATATGTAAAGAGTATAATGCACACAAACAAATGAAATATTCTGGTGTATAAGGATTACACATACCCATGATAGCCTGAGCTTCTCCTGCTGGAATTGTGCCAACCATGACGCGTGTTTAGGTGGGGAGCCATCATCCCCCCCACCTCTGATCTACTCACAGGGTAATTGTTTAAAAAAAATGTCTAAAAAAATAATTGTTCGATTGTGCATGTAATATTTAATACATGTAATAGTAATTTAAAAACTCTCAAGAACTTGATGTTTAGTTTTTTTTTATTTACCAAAAGACAAAAATGGATAGTAAAAAGATTTTTACCAGCTCACCTGAGGTTGCTTCAATGAGGCTTAATAGCATTGCTGAGAGCACGGAAAAAATCAAGTGATCCCATGTTCAAATACAAGTTAAGAAAGAGGTAATCCAGCTCTTCAAGTTGAGGTAGTTTTATTTATAGAAAAATAACAATTTACATGGTAAAAAAGTTTAAAAAAAAGGCGTTTCAGCTGAAGCTACATGTCAGCCTTTGTCACTTGCATGGACTAGGTTTTGGTGACCTCTTCCTGCGTGGTCCGTTTCCTTCCCTGCTGAACCACAGCCTGGTCAGTCTCTGTCCAACTGCTGATGGTTCAGGTATCTTTGTTTTTCTTCCCTTGGTTTGCAGTTCATCAGGTGTTTTTCACTTTCTCATTTTGTCACTGTCCTATCACATCCTGGGTGGGGCTATTTATACTCACCTTGCATCTGCTTTATTTGCTGGCTATATTTCTAGGTGGGTTATAGCTAAGGAATTCCAGTACTGCAACTAAGGGATTTTTCTGCTAGGCAAACACCAGTTGTGTTACTATTCTGTGTTTGCTCATTTACCTTCCCAACACCTTTGCTCTGTCCTCTGTTGTGAATGTTAGTTATGTCTTGGCTGCTGGGAGGCTCCCTCTGGTGGCCAGGAAGGGTTTGGATAGAGACCAGGTGTGTTGTGCAGTGGGTGTTTCCTTTCCTAACTCTCTGCCTATTTAAGTCCTGGTCTGATTGCAGGCTGTTGCCGGATGTCAGTTGTTCTTTGTATCTCTAGCCTGCTTAATCCTGCTCTACACCACATCTTCCCCAGATAAGTGCTTGCTCTTTATGTATTGTCTGGTTCTTTGCTTATCTGGGTTTGTCATTTGTTGTGGTTGGTTTCAGTTTATTTCCTTCCAGGGATTTTCCCCCTCAGTGGATTGTTGAGGAACTCCCTGCAGTTCTGTGTGGAGTATAGCTCCTTTTTGGGTCCATGTGTTTGTGGCTTGTTGAATTTGTTTTAATTCTTGTTTTCTGTTCATTGGTATGACAAGGGCACCTGGTATAGGACGGAGTTCAGATCGAGCGATCTAAGGGCCTTTTTGTACTATCAGGAAGTTGGTATTTTGCAGGGTTTTTCTCTGGCAACCATCAGTCCCTTTCCTGTCCTTTCCTATTTTAGTCAGCGGGGGCCTCACCTTTTGCTAATCCTGTCATCTACCTGTGTATTGTGTTTTTCCTATATCACCGCAGTCTTTGAATGTGGGGGGCTTGCTATTCTTGTCTATTTTCTGAGGCAGAGAGTTATTCATCTTTCCTACCTTTAGGATAGTTAGTTCTCCGGCTGGGTTCGCGGTGCACAGGATGTTAGTTCACCCCTCGGCTACTTCTAGTTGTGTTGGTTAGTAAGGGGATGGCGGCCAGATTAGTTGCCAATGCTCTTGTCACCTTTTTGCCAATGATTTGTGATGGTCTTCCATGGTTCCGGATCATAACAGTCCTCATTTAGGTTGGTAAGAGGTTTCCTTGGGTTTCATTTATTATTATTCTTTTTCCCTGCTTTGTGCACATGCTTTACATTTCCTCACTTTGCATCCCCATCTACCTCTGCCCACTTTCCCTCTGTTGGTTGGATATGCTTAGCAGCCTCCCCTCTGGTTTGTTAGGAGGTACAAGAAACTACTCAATGACCTTTTCAGGTAGCCAGGTCCGAGTTGGTGTTTTAAGTTTTGGGGCTAGGGATCTTCTAGTCTGTACAGGAACCAGTAGGGTGTGGATGCGGCTGTTTGTCTCCCTTTACCTGTGTTTAAGTGACGTATGTGCATAAAAGAAGAATTAGCATCTTATTGCAATGCATCACAGATTAGTTTGATATACATAAAAAAAATAATAATTGAAGTCTTCTAGCGTTTTAGAAAATGTTTGCATTTTTTTAAAATTTACCAGCAAAATTTACCAAACAGGTCACAACTATCCATTAAAGAGAACCTTTCATCAGTTTCAGCATGTTGAACTGACTACATCATGGAATTGTAGCTGCAGAGCTGAATAAAACATTTCTACATTTTAATCTCACCTTTCTGTTACGAAAATATGAGCTTGGAAAATTTAAATTCAAATTTCTCCTTCAACCAAGGAAGAATTAGCAGAGATTCATTGTTGGGGTCATTGACTTTTTGCCCTGCATGATGTTGACGAATCATAATCAGGAGAAAAAAAGAATACACCCATAGAGAAGGTCAGACCCACCTTTCTCTGTGTGACATCTGTGATGACGCACAGCCCGGCTCTCCTTACTGATCTCAATGCGTAGAGCAGAGCTGTGTCTCATTAGAAACACCTCTGCGTCTGCAGCTCTCATCTCATAGTCATTGGGGGGGGGGGATAAAGGAAGTAGAGCAGAGCTATGTCTCATTACAAACACCACTGAATCTGCAGCTCTCCTTTCACAATCATTGTGAGGGATAAGGGAGTAGAGCATACCTGTGTCTCATTACAAACACCATTGAATCTGCAGCTCTCCTCTCACAGTCATTATGGGGGAAAGGAAGTAGAGCAGAGCTACAAACACCACTGAATCAGCAGCTCTTTTCTCACACTCATTAAGGGGAAAAGGGAGTAGAGCAGAGCTGTGTCTCTTTACAAACACCTCTGAATCTGCAGCTCTCCTCTCACAGTCATTATGGGGGAAAAGGAACTAGAGCAGAGCTGACCGTTTTGCAAATCACCTGGGCAATGCACACAGGATTCTTTCTGCAATCTGTCTGAAGAAGGTCTTACTGACTGAATTGTCAAAGATTTTGATTTTGCTTCTGTTTGCAATTTTTAGTAAAACTTAAACTACTTGTATCTTCAAAGAGTGCTGGGTTTTTTACTTTTATGTTATACTAAACAAAAAGATCAATTTTTCTGGAGCCTTATGGTTGATTTAAAATCAGAACAAAAGCTGACTACTTTTGGCCGGGTGTAAGATCCTTTTTATCACATTCTGCAGCCAGCAATAAATGCAACAAAGACAGTTGTACCCACTTTTTTGCATCCATTAGTGCCTTAAACCTGCTTTACATGTTACGATTCTGCATACGATATCGTATGCGATCGTAACCGCCCCCATCGTATGTGCGGCACGTTCAATTTTGTTGAATGTGCTACACAAACGATTAACCCCCGTCACACGTACTTACCCGTCCATACGACCTCGCTGTGGGCGGCGAACATCCACTTCCTGGAGTGGGAGGGATGTTCGGCGTCACATCGACGTCACACGGCAGCTGGCCAATAGAAGAGGAGGGGCGGAGCTGATCAGGACGTAAACATCCCGCCCACCTCCTTCCTTCCGCATTGCTGGCCGGGAGCCGCAGGATACAAGTAAGATCTGTTCATCTTTCCCGGGGTGTCACACACTGCGATGTGTGCTACCCCGGGTATGATGAACAACCTGATGTTCAATTCATGAGGAATGAACGACGTGTATGCGATGAACGTTTTACCGTTCATTCGCAATCGCATGTAGCTGTGACACACTACAATCTACCTTACGATACCGGATGTGCGTCACTTACGACGTGACCCCGCCGACACATCGTAAGATATATTGTAGTGTGTAAAGCGGGCTTTACACTGATTCCTGCAGGTGTCTGCTGCGACTTATAAAGCAGGCGTCTATCCCTATAACATCCATTTGCCTTTACAGCCATATCCAGATTCAGGCATGAGGACTCTGTGGATTTTCATTACAGAAAAATAAAATATATTTATGTTATTTAGAAAACTGTTTTAAGGTTCTATTTGCATGGACCAACCGGTAGCACGATAGCACCACCAATCTGTAAACTTTTACTGGTCAGTGGTCATTTGGTTGCCTGTTTACACAGTTAGACCAAAGTAAAGTACACTTAGTGTGTATAGGATGCCATCGTTCTCAGCAGTTTACACAAGAAAATGGACCGCCAAGAGTGATCATCGTTTACACTTATTTCACTTAATGAATGAGCGTTTTGCTCATTTATCCGGTGATCGTCAACATGCAAGAGAATTGTGACATGAGCGTTTTTAACAACGATGATTCACAATGATCTTGCAGTAGAGTTGATCGAGAACCTAGCTATTCGTACTCGCTATACTCATAACAAGTACTGTCTAATACTCGCGTATTCGTTCCGAATAGCATGTGCAATACAAGTCAACGGGGAAAAACTCGCAAAGTAACGAGTAACCCGAATTCCGCACTATTCACAACTCGCACGAATTGTACGGAATTCAGATTACTTGTTGCTTTTCAAGTTTTTCCCATTGACTTGCATTGCACACGCTATTTGGAATGAATACGCGAGTATTAGACAGTACTCATTATGAGTATAGAGAGTACGAATAGTTAGGTACTCGCTCAACTCTATCTTGCAGTGTAAATGCCCCTTTAGTTTTAAAATGAATTTCCAGTGATTCCGAATTCTTTCCTTTCCTTCTCACAATGAATGTTACATACACAACCTAGGACTATGATCACTGTAGTAATTAGAATGACTTTCCCTTTATTTTAGCACTATACTTCTTGTATTGTTTTACTAACCCCAAGCACCTGTTATGTATCTGTGCCCATTGTTTCTCGTGTACCTTGCATAAATATTTGTATATTGTGTTACTGTGTCGCAGGAAGAGTTTATAGAGCGCAGCAGACACTTGTCCTTCTACAACAATGCGGGCAGGCAGCAGAGAATAGGCATTGATCTTTCGGGTGGAATGCCATTCAATACTTGTAAAACTGATTAATCCTTCATCTTCAGTCCGTGTACACAAATCTGAAACAACCACATCTGCTAATCACTGGGGAGTTAACATTGTTAATTTGAGGTAATTGCTTAGAAGGTGATAAAATATTCATTGTCTCTCAAAACATCGGTGAATTATGAGTAGAAGAGACCTGAAGATTTTTCTTCTTAAAGAAATGTTCCATTTTATTTAGTAGAAGGGTAGTTCCTATTCAGGATCTTCATCTCTTAAGGCTTCGTCACACACAACGACGGATCTAATGATATATCGCCGGGGTCACGGATTCCGTGACGCACATCCGGCATCATTAGCGACGTCGTTGCGTGTGACACACAGGAACGACCGTTAACGATGGAAAATACTCACCAAATCATCCATCATTGACACGTCGTTCCTTTTCATAAAATCGTTAATTGTAAAGGACGCAGGTTGTTCGTCGTTCCCGAGGCAGAACACATCGCTACGTGTGACACCTTGGGAACGACGACCTACAGCTTACCTGCAGCCGCCGGCAATGAGGAAGGAAGGAGGTGGGCTGGATGTTACGGCCGCTCATCTCCGCCCCTCCGCTTCTATTGGGCGGCCGCTTAATGACACCGCTGTGACGCCGCACGAACCACCCCCTTAGAAAGGAGGCGGTTCGCTGGCAACTGCGACGTCGCTAGGCAGGTAAGTACGTGTGATGGCTCCGAACGATATTGTGCGCCATGGGCAGCGATTTGTTCGTGACGCACAACCGACGGGGGCGGGTACGCTCGCTAGCGATATCGCAAGCAATATCGCTGCGTGTAACACCCCCTTTAGTCTTGGCTACATTGGACAAGTTACAAAAAGCATCTTCTGCTCTGGAGGATCTGTCTTGTCCACCATTATAAAGAGAACACATCGATCTCAAAGGACACAGTGTAATGCCTAGTTTCCCCTTTGGTGGTGCTGTAGAGCAACTGAACACTTACTATTAGGTTTCATCACAGATTACAGATGATCGTTGGGGTCCAAGCTGGTAGACACTTTGTGACTTGGCCAAAGCAGAGAACCATTTTAATTATCAGAAATGACCATTACATGCAAACATATATAATTACTATAAAAAATATTTGAAGAAAATATTTAAGAAACTGAACAAGTGGCATTTTTTAACTTTTTTTCCACCACAGTAACCAACATTGTACGAACAAGACCTTTACAACCTTCTTTAATGCATCTATTTTTTTCCACTTTCGTTATGGTCTTCAAAGAGCCATAACTTTTTTATTCAACACCGCTATACGAGGAGGGCTTGTTTGTTGCAGGGTGAGTTGTAGTTTTGAATGTCACTATCATTTTCCAATATAATTTTGTGAAAACTTGAAAATAATTTTTACAATGTTTACATTGCAGTAAAATTAATCTGCTAGGGTACAGGGGTCAAAGAATCAGTTTGGCACCTCCTCCCATATACAGATTAAGCGGTTTGAGTAGTCGCCATGTGGCTTCTTATATTCAAATTACATACTTATACTCACTTACTGACTACCTGCTCTTCCTAATATTCTCAATGTTCAGTGAAATACTATAACTTGCTTCATTGAGGAAAGCAAGAAGAGCAGACTGTAAAATGTTGAATTTTGACAGTGGGTATATTACACACTGTTAGGGGCACTTTGCACGCTGCGACATCGCAGGCCGATGCTGCGATGCCGAGCGCGATAGTACCCGCCCCCGTCGCAGCAGCGATTTCCTTGTGATAGCTGCCGTAGCGAACATTATCGCTACGGCAGCTTCACATGGACTCACCTGTCCTGCGACCGTCGCTCTGGCCGGCGACCCGCCTCCTTGTTAAGGGGGCGGGTCGTGTGGAGTCATAGCGACGTCACACGCCAGGCGGCCAATCGGAGCGGAGGGGCGGAGATGAGTGGGATGTAAACATCCTGCCCATCTCCTTCCTTCCGCATATCCTACGGAAGCCGCAGTGACGCCGGTAGGAGATGTTCCTCGCTCCTGCGGCTTCACACACAGCGATGTGTGCTGCCGCAGGAGCGAGGAACAACATCGGACTGTCGCGTCAGCGTAATCATGGATTACGCCGACGCTGCACCGATGATACGATTACGACGCTTTTGCGCTCGTTAATCGTATCATCTAGGCTTTACACACTACGATGTCGCATGCGATGCCGGAAGTGCGTCATTTTCAATTTGACCCCACCGACATCCCACCTGCGATGTCGTAGTGTGCAAAGCCCGCCTTAGGATATGGCATGCTACAGTGCTCAATGTCATGATTAATGGGCCTAGCAAGAATAGAGATGTAAATACCCTTAAGGCTGAGGCCACACAGGGATTATTGCGTGTCCCTGCATGACACTCGGCTCACGCTCGCAACACAGTGGGAGCCGAGTATCATGCGAGGGTCATGTGACTGTGGTCCGTTCGTGCAATCAAACCACAGCTGCAGAAGGGAGAGATTTATCTCTATAGCTGGCAAGGCTATAGCGATTCTCGTACTGCACTCACATTACACCGGTGTAATGCGAGTGCAGGGCGATGAGTCTCTCGCCCCATAGACTTGAATGGGTGTAAGAGAAACAGGATCGCATTGCACCTGCAGCATGCTGCGACTGTTTTCCCGGTCCAATTAGGGCTGATAAAATAATCGCTCATGGGTGCTGGCACATAGAGTAATATTGGTCCGAGTGGAATGCGATTTTTTTTTTTTATCGCATTCCACTCGCTCCAATTTTTTTCACCGTGTGTCCTAGGCCTAACTTGTCAGATGGAACAATATTTTAATAATATGACCAGGTATCACGTTATCCAAGGGTGGAATTCTATTGGTTCTTTTCAGTTTGGGGGAACTGATTGTTAAAATTGCAGCCGCTTGTGCACAAAATATAATTGAGGAGTTTGGGGTCTATTCAGGTCTAAGGATAAATTGGGGAAAATCTGCAGTGATGCCTCTGAGTCATGAGGCTGCTCGGGCCTCCTCGCTTTCTTTAATATTCTAGTGGTTCAGAAATATAAATACTTAGGCATACATTTCTCCACTAACCCGGCTGAATATATAGCACTAAATCTTGCCTCCCTAATGAGTAGAATCATAGATAAAGTAGAGGCATGGTCGAAGTTCCCATTATCAGCTTTGGGTAGGACGAATCTTATTGAAGTGTACCTCATGTCTAGTGTATATATACTACATAACTCCGCGATTTCGATCCCTAAATTCTGGTTCAGACAAATGCTACTTTCTAGCATCCCACTTACAACATCTTACGGGCTGGGCAAGGATGGGGGAGCAGGAGATTAGGAAATCAGTAATTAAACATCTACTGGGGAAGGATTTTCTCCTAGACCATCTTGAAGCTTATCTCATTAAGACCAAAGCAAATGGCCTTCCCACCATGACACTACACAACGTATGACGTACTTGTAAAGAGTTACTGGGTGTAAAGGAATGTTCCAGATATACTTCTACATGGAATAACCCCAGGTTGGGTGAGCTAAAGCGATTGGAGGGGTTTGGAGAATAGAGGTGGGTGGGCTTGAGATGGGTGTATCAGCTTTTTTCGGATGGACAGTTCCGCTCATTTGGACACTGGAAAAGTGGCAGAAGGGACACAGGGACATGAGGTGACCAGGCCTGTTGGAGCTCTGCTGCAGTTACTTTGGATTTTCTAACCACCAAATGTTCCTCCTGAGCAGTTGTCTTGTGGGGTCTGCCAGACCTGGGCTTGTCAAAAACATATCCAGTGTCTTCAAATATTTTTTTAATTCTTTGTACTGCTAAGACACATTAAAGGTGCCAGCCACCTCTGCAGTGGATCTGGTTTTCAGCCTCTTGATAATCAAGGGTTTGGTCGCAGGGTGGATTTTTTGGCATGTTGTCAGAGGTCAAGTTGCAGTTCAAGTGAAGGTCTGGGGTGCTGGGTTTCTTTTTATACACACCCACTATTTAACCTATCATTTAGTGAGCACAGGTGAGAATGTAAACTAGTATTGGGTGCATTATATAACAAGGTGACAGAACCTTTGTCTTGCCAAAATCTGACCTTTCTGTGTTCATTAAATGATCAATATTTCAGTTTTGGTGCAACTTTATTTTCCTAACCTAAACTAAATTTGGGAGGGTTTCAGCTTTCAAAACAGTAATTTATAAAACCAATGGATGAATTTAAAGTAAGGTTATAAGCTTTTATTTACATAACATGGATAAGCCACAGAACTTCTGTCAGGGAGTGTATTTTGTATGACTTGTATTGCAAATTTTTCTCACCGGGGCGGTTTAGTTAAGGGGATAGTGGGACGAGAGGGGGGGAGGGGTAAAAGGGATGGGCTGTTTTCAGTTATATAAAGAATATTGTGAACCTTGATATATTGCATTCTGATGATGCCATGAGCTGTTATGACTATAATGTACCTAATAAAATTTGTTTGATTTAAAAAAAAAAAAAAAATTGCAACCGCTTCACCGAAGCGGCAAGAAGCAGTGCCCTATCCAGGTTCTGGACGCGCACCAAATTCAACTGAATGTGCATCAATTGAAATACATTGCGGTGCAGGAAACCCTTTTGTTTAAATAGCTCCTGGCCTATCAGAGGTCGACAGCTGACATCAGCACTTATGTCGCCGGCCTGTCAGGAGCTGGCAGCTGACGGCAGTGTGCACATCGTTGACGCGTTGTCCGCGCCATGAAACATGACGTAGCTGGACCATGGACCAATACTTTTTTTTCATTACTAAAGAACAGCCATACAGAGGACATATGGGGACCAAGATGAGAAATTATATGGGGACCAGGATAGCTAACATATGAGGACCAGGATGGGGGATTATATGGGGACCAGGATGGATGACATATGGGGTTCAAGATGGAGGATTATATGGGGTCCATAATGGATGAAATATGAAGACCAGGATGAGGGATAATGTGGGGACCAGGATTGATGACATCTGGTGACTACTGTGGGTGATTATATGTGGACCAGGATGGATGACATATGGTGAGCAGAATGTGGGACATTACTACATAAAGGGGTCAGAATGGGGTACATTATAGAAAAGGGGCCAGGATGGAGGACATTATTACAGGATGGGGGTTATTATTACAGAAGGTGGCCAGGAAGGAGGAAATTATTGCAGGAAGGGGTCATGGTAAGTGACATAATTACTATATGGGGGCCAGAATGAGGAACGTGGATTATATCGGAACATTATGTCTGCTGTAATGTATTTTACTTTTGAAGATACTGTTTTGCATGGGGGGAACAAAAGGGAGGTCCCTGTTACTCTGTATGGCAGCTCTATGTCACTTTTTTTCTTTATCTGGTGCAATGTAGAAGTCGGAAAAAAGTGGGCAATGTGTTTTACAAGTGATCAGTTAGGCTGCTTTCACACATCCGGTTTTTGCTGAGCGGCACAATACGGCGCTCTGCAGAAAAAAACGCAACAGTTTTTTTTTTGCCGCCGATTGCGTTTTTTCCCGCATAGACTTGCATTATCGCCGTATTGTGCCGCATGGCCTTGTGTTGCATCTGTTTTTTGCCGGATGCAGCATTTTTAGCCCATGCGGCGGCCGGATGGAACGTTGCCTGGCACATTTTTTGGTGCGGCAAAAAAACCGCATCGTGCCGGATCCGACGCGATTTACAATGCCAGCCTATGGACGCTGGATGTGGCGTCCTGCGGCAAAAACCACATCCGGCCGCCGGATGCGGTTTTTTGAACTGCGCATGCTCAGTATCAAGCCGCATCCATCAAAAAACGGACTGGCCGCATGGAAAAACATATGCAACGGATCAGTTTTTTTCGCCGCATCCGTTGCATCGGTTTTTGAGCCGGATTGAGCTGCACTGCAAAAAACGGATGTGTGAAAGCAGCCTTATAGATGATGATGATGTTATTTTCTGCAGTGTTCAGTCCTGGCCGGAAGAAGTGATGGCAGTCTGCATCGGGTGAAGAAAAGCGAGAATGAATGACTTCACCTAGAAAGGTCCCTAGTAAGTCAGTGTATTACCTGAATACACTATACACTATATACAGAGCTCTTGTGTACAATGTCACTAGTTATGATATTATTGTGTTTATTTTATTAACGTTCAGTATTGTATTATTCAGTCACTATGTGGTGGTAATCTGTGATCTGGTCATGGTGTGGCGATATTTCTTCTTTGTATGTGATCTTATTCAGTCACTATCTGGTGGTAATTTGTGGTCTGGTCAGGGTGTGATGTTTTTTCTCCCTTGTACAGTATGTGTTATTATTTGGTCACTATTTTGTGGTAATATGTGGTCTGATCATGGTCTGGTGTCATTTTTCCGTTATATGTAATATTATTCAGTCACTATCTGATGGTAATATGTGGTCTGGTCATCTTTGAGAGTGAGACTACCTTCATTTTATAAAAGACAGTTGCACTCTGAAATGCTAAACATGAAAAACATGAGTGTAAGAATATAGATATGCATTACTGCTAAAGGAAAGCTATGAAAAAAATCCATGTTTGGCTTTCAACATTGCCTGAATCTCTGTAAGCATGCCCTCGATCAGATTTAAGCAGGTCTTGACCAACATCTGATCCCAGGTTTCTTCTATACATTCTCAACGTTGGTGCATACTTTTAGACATATTTGGGTACAGTACAGACCAAAAGTGTGGACACACCATCTCATTCAGAGTTTTCTTTATTTTCATGACTATAAAAATTGTAGATTCACATTGAAGACATCAAAATTATGACTGAAAACATATAGAATGAAATACTTAAATTGTGAAACAACTGAAAATATGTCGTATATTCTAGGTTCTTCAAAGTAGCCACCTTTTGCTTTGATTACTGCTTTGCACTCTCTTGGCATTCTCTTGATGAGCTTCAAGAGGTAGTCACCAGAAATGGTCTTCCAACAGTCTTGAAGGAGTTCCCAGAGATGCTTAGCACTTGTTGGCCCTTTTGCCTTTACTCTGCGGTCCAGCTCACCCCAAACCATCTCGATTGGGTTCAGGTCTGGTGACTGTGGAGGCCAGGTCATCTGGCGTAGCATCCCATCACTCTCTTTCTTAGTCAAATAGCCCTTACACAGCCTGGAGGTGTGTTTGGGGTCATTGTCCTGTTGAAAAATAAATGATGGTCCAACTAAACGCAAACCGGATGGAATAGCACGCCGCTGCAAGATGCTGTGGTAGCCATGCTGGTTCTGTATGCCTTCAATTTTGAATAAATCCCCAACAGTGTCACCAGCAAAGCACCCCCACACCATCACACCTCCTCCTCCATGCTTCACGGTGGGAACCAGGCATATAGAGTCCAAAAGTTCACCTTTGTACAAAGACATGGTGGTTGGATCCAAAGATCTCAAATTTGGACTCATCAGACTAAAGCACAGATTTTCACTGGTCTAATGTCCATTCCTTGTGTTCTTTGGCCAAAACAAGTCTCTTCTGCTTGTTGCCTGTCCTTAGCAGTGGTTTCCTAGCAGCTACTTTACCATGAAGGCCTGCTGCAGAAAGTCTTCTCTTAATAGTTGTTCTAAAGATGAGAAGGTGTGTCCAAACTTTTGGTCTGTACTGTATGTATACAGCTTTTTCTTCATCTCTACCCACAAGTGTTGGATTGGGTTGAGGTCTGGGAATGTGGGGGCCAATTCACCACATCTGCTTCATTGTCATTCAACCATTTCTTCGCCAATATTGACACATGCTTCCAATCATTGTCCTACTGGAACACCATGTCATCCTTTTCATATCCATAGTACTCCATTGTATAAAGTAACTCATCCTGAAGGATGCATACACAAATGCATCTCAATAAATTAGACAATCCTCAAAAAGTGAATTTATTTTAGTAATTCAATACAAAAAGGGAAATGCATATATTATATAGAGTCATTACACACAGAGGGATCTATTTCAAATGTTTATTTCTGTTAATGTTAATGATTATGGCTAACAGCCAATGAAAACCCAAAAAGTCGTTATCTTAGAATATTAGAATATTTACCACATAACACCTGCAAAGGCTTCCTAAGCGTTTAAAATGGTCCCTTAGTCTGGTTCAGTAGGCTACACAATCATGAAGAAGGTCTCTGACTTGATAGATGTCCAGAAGGCAGTCATTGACACACTCCGCAAGGAGGGTAAGCTGCAAAAGGTCATTTGTAAAGAAGCTGGCTGCTCACAGAGTGCTCAATCCAAGCATATTAATGGAATGGAATAAAAAAGTGTGGTAGAAAAAGGCGCACAAGCAACTGGGATAACCGCAGCCTTGATAGGATTGTTAAGAAAAGGCCATTCAAAAATTTGAGGGAGATTCACAAGGAGTGCTTTTACTGTACAGACTTTTCAGAAGGCGCCAACATTTCTGAGTGTAAAATAATTTTTTCAGTTGGTCTTATATAATATTCTAATTTTCTGAGATAACGACTTTTGTTTTTTTTTGGGCTGTAATCCATAATCATCAACATTAACAGAAATAAACACGTAAAATAGATCCCTCTATGTGTAATGACTCTATATAATATATAGGAATAGATCCCTCTGTGTGTAATGACTCTATATAATAAAAGTTTCACTTTTTGTATTGAATTACTGAAATAAATTAACTTTTTGAGCATATTCTAATTTATTGAGATGCACTTGTGTATTTGAGCATCCTTCAGGATGAGTTACTTCATACACTCGAGTTCTATGGGTATGATAAGGATGACATAGTGTTCCAGCAGGACAACGATTCGAAGCATGTCTCGAGATCGGAGCATAAATGGTTGAATGAGAATGAAGTAGAGCTGGTGGACTGGCACAGTCCCCAGACCTCAACCCAATCCAAAACTTGTGGGTAGAGTTGAGGAAAAAGATGTATACATACCCACTTATGTCTACCAGTATGCACTAACATTGAGAATATGTAGAAGAATATGTAGAACAAACCTTGGATCAGATGTTGGTCAAGACATGCTTAAATCTGATCGAGTGCATGCTCAGAAGGGTTCAGGCAGTGTTGAAAGTCAAAGGTGGATTTACAAAATACTAACAAAATAATGAAAATTTAAATTTAGATTTTTAGGAGCAAAACAGTAACAATGCAGTGAGACGACAAGAATCTGCGTAACTAATTCTATGGTAAATAGTTGCAAATCACATTTATGTACGAAATAGCCAAAATGTTTTTCTATAAAATGTTGATAGTCTCACACTCAAAGCTGTAGTGGATGGTGAGATAGGGAACCTGAAAATCAAAAGTTCAAAACTTTGATAACCTTTTGCTTGTCAGTGTACGTGGTATTATCCAGCAACTATGTGATGTGCTGATGGTGTGGCAGTATTTGTCCCATGTATGTGGTACTATTCGGACACTGTGTGGTAGTAATATGATGTTTGGTCATGGTGTGGAATTCTTTCCACTTTGACCAGAGTTCCTTTAGTATTAATTTTAAAAACTTGTAGAAAAACCTTTAATACTATTCACCATACTAAGAAGTGACTGACAGTGACTGGATTAATGAGACTATGCATGAAGGTATAGATGAGGAAAGAAGGGTAAAGCGCCTTTACTTTTAGCTGCCATTGCTTGTTTTTTGTGGTTGAGGAAAATAAGTGAAAATATGTGTGGTTAACAAAATGCTTGTGGCTTTAAACACAGGTATAGCTTTAAAATAGTCATGGTGG
The DNA here is from genome assembly GCF_048569485.1 of Anomaloglossus baeobatrachus. NCBI lineage: Eukaryota > Metazoa > Chordata > Amphibia > Anura > Aromobatidae > Anomaloglossus > Anomaloglossus baeobatrachus. Next base: position 59,412,255 of record NC_134355.1, on the reverse strand, counting down.
ACATGATTTCTTAACACAATCAGGGAATCTGTTACAAATTTGTAACCCACCCCTGATGTTATCTGACAGGTTATGGATTATTACATGTGTCATGATCAAAACAAATAACAGTTCAAAAATACAGCATCACAGCCACCATCGATGCAGCAATACATCACCAGAACCACCAACAGTACAGAAATACATAACCAGAACCATCATCAGTGTTGGAAAACATCACTAAAAGCACCATCAGCACATGAATAAATTACCAGAATCACCAACAGAACAGAAATACATCACTAGAATCATTACAGTACAATAATACATTACCAGAACCACTAACAATACAGAAATACATTACCAGAACAACCTACAGTTCAGAAATACAGCATCATAACCAACAACAGTGCAGGAATACATCACCAAAACTACCAACAGTACAGAATCCATCCCTAAAACTACCAAAAGTACAGAAATAAATAACTAGAACCACCAACTGTACAACAATAGATCACCAGAGTCGCCCACAGTACAGAAATACATTATCAGAACCATGAACAGTATACAAATGCAGCATAACAGTCACCATCAGTACAGCAATACATCATCAGAATCACTAACAGTACAGAAATACATCCCCAAAACCATGAATATATCACCAGAACCATCAGTGCATGAATACATCACCAGAACCACTCACAGTACATGAATACATCATCAGAACCACCACCAGTACATGAATATATCACGAGAACTACCAACGGTGCATGAATACATCACCAGGATCACCATCAGGACATGAATACATCAACAGAACCATCTTAAGTACATAAATACAGCACTAAGCTTAGTACACAGATCAATTGCAATTTCAGGTCAGCTTCATATGCAATTGTGTTGCATAAACCTATAATTCCCAGTATGTTCCTAAAGGGAATCTGTCAGCAGCTTTTTACTACCTAATTTGAGAACAGCACGCTTTAGGCAAAGATACACCAATGTATCACTTAGTTTACAGGGTGCAGTGGCTCTGGCACAATCAGAGTTTTTAGATTTAGCAATGCAACAGAGCTGAGAAAGCTGCCACCGCCCACACCAGGCTCTCTGTATACAATGAGCTGCTAATCACAGCATGGAGCTTGCAAGACTAGCTGACCTAGTACAACAATGATAATCTCCTGAAGCTAAAACAAGCATTGCAAGTAAAAAACAACATAGACCTTGATAAGAGAGGCATCTCTGAAATCTGTGTTAATCCCTACAGCATGCTGTCTTCATATTACATAGCAAAATCTACTGACAAATTCAAATTAATAAATTAAACATACACACGGTTTACAGACCGCCTTACTTTGCGGTATGGCTACACAGGTTCAGATACACCTCCAGTATTCTAGTGGCGCTCACTCAGCCTCCACTTACTCACATCCAGTCAGTTGAAGCAAACCATCACCTTCCTCAGCTAGGGTTCCTTCCAGAAGCTTCAATACCTCTATGAGAGTTAGCAGCCTCTCCACACTGGCTCCTGCCAGTGCACACACCCTCTCAAAAACTGCTTCTCACACACTGCACACCATCACCATGTGCCAAACAACCTGCCTCCATTTTACAGACGTGACACACACACATCAGACACACCCAATGGTGGGGTATGTAAGTAGCCAGACCCACCCATCTCTCCAGCTACAGATGACCCCGGCACTGCGAATAGTTTAACACAAAACATGTGGCACTACAAGAATGTACCTCCTGGTTCACCCCACTTCTGTGGTACATAACTGCCATTTACAACATAGCTGCCCTCCTATATGTATGTATGTTTGCATGTATGTACAGTTGAAGCTAGACGTTTCCATGCACTATCTAAAAAGACACATCTGCAGGTTTTTCTCACTATTTGACATGAAATCAGAATAAGCCGTTCCCATTTTAGGTAAATTAGGAACCAATATTATTTATTTGCCAAATGCCAGAATAATGAGAAAGAGAATGTTTTATGGCATTTTTATTACTTTCTGCAAAGTCATAAGTTTACATACATTTCATTAGTATTTGGTAGCATTGCCCTTAAACTGTATGATTTGGGTCAATCGTTTTGGATCTCCATCCACAAGCTTCTCTCAATAGTTGGTAGGAATTTGGGCCCATTCCTCCTGACAGAACTGGTGTAACAGCCATGTTTGCAGGTCGCTTGCTCGCACCGGCCATTTCAGCTTTGCCCATAAATGTTCAATAAGACTGAGATCAGGGCTTTGTGATGGCCACTCCAAAACATTGACTTTGTTATCCTTAATCCACTTTGTAACGATGGTCATTATGGCCCAACAGTTCAATTTTAATTTTGTCAGACCACAGGACATGTCTACAAAAATTAAGGTCTTTGTTCCCGTGTGCATTTGCAAACATTAATCTGTCTTATTTAAGTTTCTTTTGGAGAATTGGCTTCTTCCTGGCAGAGTGGCCTTTCAGCCCATATTGATACAGTACTTGTGTCACTGTTGATAGTGGCACAATCTTACCAGCTTTTGCCAGATTTTGACAAGGTCATTTCATTTTGTTCTTGGGTTGATATACACATGTCTGACCAAAGCTTGTTCGTCTCTGGAACACAGCACCCATCTCCTCCCTGAGCGATGTGATAGCTGGACATTGCCATCTTGTTTGTACTTGCATATAATTGTTTGTACAGATAAATGAGGCACCTTCAGGTATCTGGAAATTGCACCCAAGAATGAACCAGACTTGTGCAAGTCCACAATTCTCTTCCTGAGATCTTGGCTGGTTTATTTTGACTTTCCCAAGATGCTACACAAAAAAATAATGTTTCAGGTGTGCATTAACCCCTTCACGACCTTGGACGGATCTATCCGTCATGGATCGTGTCCCGTTAAGCCCCGCCCCCTGCCACGGGCAGGCGGCGGTCGCCACACATATCAGCTGTTTTCAACAGCTGACATGTGTGCCTGCTAGCCGCGGGTGGAATCGCTTCCACCTGCGGCCATTAACCCCTTAAATCTTGCTGACAAAGTCTGGCAGCAAGATCTAAATGCGCGCGGCCATGTTTTTTTAATTACCGCCGCCCCCACCGGAAGTCACGTGCGTGATCATGTGACTATCGGTGGTTGCCATCATAGCACAGGGTCATGTGATGACGCCTGCAGCTACGAAGTTTCACTTTCGTTTTTCCACGGCCGGGAGCAGAGGGAAAAAGAAAGTGACAATTTCTGCTGTTTACAGCTGTATAGCTGTGATCTGCAAACAGCGATCAGCGATCGGATTGCTGATCGCAATAGCCCCCTAGGGGGACTAGTAAAATAAAAAAAAAATGTAAAAAAAAAGTTTTAAAAAATAAAAAAAACCCTAAAAGTTCAAATCACCCCATCTTTCACCCCATTGAAAATTACAGGGTTAAAAAATAAATAAATATACACATATTTGGTATCGCCGCGTTCAGAAATGCCCGATCTATCAAAATATAAAATCAATTAATCTGATTGGTAAACGGCGTAGTGGCAAAAAAATTCCAAACGCCAAAATTACGTTTTTTGGTCGCCGCATGTTTTACGCAAAATGCAATAACAGGCGATCAAAATGTAGCATCTGTGCAAAAATGGTACCATTAAAAATGTTAGTGCGAGATGCAAAAAATAAGCCGTCACTGAGCCATAGATCCCGAAAAATGAGAATGCTACGTGTTTCGGAACATGGCGCAAAACGTACGCCACTTTTATTGGACAAACTTGTGCATTTTTTTTAACCCCTTAGATACAAGTAAACCTATACATGTTTGGTGTCTACAAACCCGCACCGACCTGAGGCATCACATAGATACATCATTTTACCATAAAGTGAACACGGTGAATAAAACATCCCAAAAACTATTGTGCAATCACACTTTTTTTGCAGTTTTTCCACACTTGGAATTTTTTTGCTGTTTTCCAGTACACTATATGGTAAAACCTATGGTTTCATTTAAAAGTACAACTCGTCCCGCAAAAAACAAGCCCTCATATGGCAAGATTGACGGAATAATAAAAAAGTTACGGCTCTCGGAAGAAAAGGAGCAAAAAACAAAAACGCAAAAACGGAAAGTGCCCCGGGGCTGAAGGGGTTAAAATACATCTGCGGCACCCCTGGGCTTCAGGCGCCTCAGGAGGGTATTACACCACTTTTCAGGGGTAATATCTATCCCAGGTCAGGGGGGGTTAACCTGCCAGTGCCTTCACAAATCACACACATACAACAGTAAGGTACTTACTCACAGGGGGTTGGACTAGGGCAGACAGGATAGTTAGCCATCACGAAGCATGGGACTTTCCCAGTCGCTAGGACAACCACCGGGATGAGGGCACCACATGGGGTAGAAGTATGTGCAACCAACATACTTAGAGCAGACCTTTCCCGGGCACAGCTTGGGATAACATCTAGCACTGACAACGGGAGTTAGTGTTCCTCTTTCCTTCGTGGGCCCATGGCTTGGAGCAGGAGGCTCGGCCCGGGTTCCGGATAGCAACCGAGGGACACTTCACTAAAAGACTTTCACGGGCACCGGCGGTGACTGCCGACTATCCGGGATCGGCTGGAGCCCATCGTGGCAGAGATCGATACTCTGGGGCAGTACTCACTACTTGTGAGTAAAAGACCTGGAACTGCAGCCCCTGCCTCTGCCTCTCATTTACCTGTGATGTCGCCCAGCGCTTTGGCACCAACGGGGATTACCACCACCCCCATCCATCCTCCATCATCCTCCCCGGGGTAATCCTGCTCCACCTGTGGGGAGCGAGACCATCCCGGCTGCGACCTTCACCATCAGCCCCGGAGAGTAGCACTTGTAGCGGCGGCCTCCATCCCTGGCTGCGTACCACAGGTGGCGTCACAATCATCTAAAGACTTCCCTCACCATCACCCCCATCCTCCCATGCTCCGCTCCCAACTACCACCACCATCCTTCCTACCACCTCCAACCCTCCTTTCTGTACGCCTCGGGGCAACGGAACTGGGCCAGGCCCCCCTATGATATCGGAGAGGATCTGGATCCCTGGCCCGGCAACGAGTAGGCTAAAACACCTGTCCCGTGGGGCGCTATATTTGGAGTCACGAACAGGATATTCGTGCCCGCAACCATCAGGTACTGTGCGCTTATTGAACTTTCTGTTTATGGACTGTGTGTGGCGTATTAACAAAATCAGCAGACGCCATTACTGCAAAGAGCGGGAGCAGAGGGGGCGTGTATTCGTGGGCAGAACCCTCAGAAAAGGGCGCGAACAGGAGTCCCGCTGCAAAGCCAGTCAGCAAGCAAAGACCAAAAGTGATATGTCCGCTGATGAGGAGAAAAAGGGTCTGGCAATTGATGCAGGGGACCAGGTTGTCCCAACCCTTGCAACCTTAACACCTGTGATACCGGACTCCTCCAGTAAGGAGGAAGACCAGAATTTGCTTACACTGCAACCGCAGGCTGAAGGTGTGGGTGAGCCCTGCGACCTGTCAGCACCACTCCACTTGGCTGCGGCGGTAAAGATGACACCCTCTGTCTACCCGAGTCCTGGAGGGATTCGATCCTGGCAGTTCTATCATGGACATTTATCTCGAGGATGTCTTATGAGCTGCCGGCGGCGGTGGAGTGGGACCGGCCCTCTGCCATCTCCACCAGCAGCAGCAAAGAAAGAGTAATAGTACATGTTTTCTTGCATAAGAAAAAGTTAAAGCTAATGCTGATTTACTATGCTGCACTTTGAAAAGTTTTGCTGACCTATCAAAAAAGTTGAAATGTTTTATTTGCTGTGTCTCCAAAAAAGGGAAGAAAAAATGTTTTGGTTTAATACATAGTATGAAAGGAGCGAAGGCATTCACCGATTCTTGCTGTGCAGAAATTCACGGGTGGAGGTTACATGCTGTGGCAGCGGGGAGGGGAAAGACAAAGCAACACGTCATTGTAGCATCACATTCATCTAAAGACTTCCCTCACCGTCACCTCCATCCAACTACAACCACCATGCTTCCTACCACATCCAACCCTGCTTTTTGTACGCCTTGGGGCAACGGAACTGGGCCAGGCAACCCCGTGACAGAGCAGAGGATCTGCATCCCCAGCCTGGCAATGAGTAGGTTAAAACACCTGCCCTATGGGACGCTACACATCCACAGGTGTGTTTCTAATTAACTCAGATGTTGCCAATAAACCTATCAGAAGCTTCCAAAGACATGACATCATCTTATGGGCTGTCACATTGTGTTTAAAGGCATAGTACTCTTAAGGGGGCTTTACACGGTAGCGATATCGCTAGCAATTTCTAGCGATAGCGAGCGTGTAAGTACCCGCCCCCGTCGCGCATGCGATTGTTTGTGATCGCTGCCGTAGCGAACATTATCGCTATGGAAGCGTCACACATACTTACCTGGTCGGCGGCGTCGCTGTGACTGCCGAACAATCCCTCCTTCAAGGGGGAGGGACATTCGGCATCACAGCGACGTCACCGCAACGTCACTAAGCGGCTGGCCAATGAAAGCGGAGGGGCGGAGCTGAGCGTGATGTAAACATTCCGCCCACCTCTTCCTTCTGCATAGCGGCCGGCAGCAGGTAAGGAGACGTTCCCCGCTCATGCGGTGTCACACATAGCGATGTGTGCTGCCGCATGAGCGATGAATCACAACGCTAAACAACCCTTACCGATTTTTGAGTTTGGGACGACCTCTCCATGGTGAATGATTTTCACCATTTTTGAGGTCGCCTAAGGTCGCTGGTAAGTATTACACGCTGCGATATTGTTAATGACGCCGGATGTGCGTCACTAACAATGTGACCCCGACGATAAAACATTAACGATATCGTAGCGTGTAAAGCCCCCTTTAGTGTATGTAAACGTTTGACTATGCAGAAAGTAATAAAATGCTTAAAACATTCTCTCTCATTATTCTGGCATTTGGCAAATATAAATAATTTTGGTCCCTAATTGACCTAAAACAGGAAAGGTTTATTTTAATTTCATGTTAGATAGTGAGAAAAACATCCATTTTAGTCTTTTTAGATAGTGTATGTAAACATCTTGTTTCAACTGCATGTATGTGGGTCCTTTTTGCGAGTGCTGTCATAGATCATGCAATACTCCTCTGGAAATTTAAATATGCAAATAATGGCTAATCATCAGTTTTGCCATTGGGTTTATTTAAAAATGTTCCACTGTTTGTATTTTACAGGCTTTTCGTTTCCCTGCACATTCAACTTTGATGTGGTCTGTGGTCATAAATGAGCTTAGAGGAGCTGATAAGTGACAAACTCCCCACCACACTGTCATAGTGCCAGTCCGTCACACTGTCATAGTGCCAGTCCGTCACACTGTCATAGTGCCAGTCCGTCACACTGTCATAGTGCCAGTCCGCCACACTGTCATAGTGCCAGTCCGTCACACTGTCATAGTGCCAGTCCGTCACACTGTCATAGTGTCAGTCCGTCACACCGTCAGAGTGCCAGTCCGTCACACCGTCATAGTGCCAGTCCGCCACACCGTCATAGTGCCAGTCCGCCACACCGTCATAGTGCCAGTCCGCCACACCGTCATAGTGCCAGTCCGTCACACCGTCATAGTGCCAGTCCGTCACACCGTCATAGTGCCAGTCCGTCACACCGTCATAGTGCCAGTCCGCCACACCGTCATAGTGCCAGTCCGCCACACCGTCATAGTGCCAGTCCGTCACACTGTCATAGTGGGCTTGCTAACAGATTTTTATCTAATTCATTCTGCAGCCAGCAACACACTGATGCTATGGAAGGCAACCGTGCACAAGTATAATGTAACCCAATTACAAAAATTATTTTTACTTTGAATTACATGTATTTATGTACAAAGTAGAGAAAATGTCCTGAAACATGGACAACTCCATTACGACTGTCTGTATACTCCTATTTCTTTGTGTGCCAGTGGCAGCTTCTTTTACCTACATCTTATATAGTGTCAAGTGGGAGCACAAAAGGTTTGTGTTCATCATGAGGGCAGAAAGAACATACAAAAAAGAACAAAACAAACAAATTACCCAAACAGGCCCCATGGCAAAGATTTACATGATGCTGCTTTTTATCATAATGAATGGAAGGATCTCAGTCAATAAGGAGGGATTTTTATGGGATTATAGTTATGTCTTGCCTAGACTTAGATTTTGGAGGAAAGATTTCCCTCCGATTTTGTAGCCATCTCTGGGCAGATTTGCACAGGAGTAGTGACGATCCATCATTTGTTCAGGGCTTGAGCTCATGTGACTTGGTAACAAGGGAAGACATTTCCCTGACTCCCAGTAACAGTCAGGTCATTGGGAGATAGTTTTCCCATGTGATCTGGCAAAGGGAATAAAAAGTAGCCCTGGGCTAAGAGGGATTTGTCAGTTTACCAGTCTTTGAGAAGATTGTATAAGAACGCTGAGTTTTTTTCAGCAGAGTAAACATGGAGGCCTGCAAGAAGAGGAGACGAGCTGGGAGCTCCAATGTTGCTTTGCTGGGGGACTGAATCTCAGCTTTGGTCCCTTCTTATCTGGTTGTCCTTGAAACCCCTCCATGCCGCTTTCCATCTAAGTCTACTTGGTGGATCACCGCTCATTCCGCTCAAACAGGCAGTACCGCGCCTACTCTCCTTCCCCAACCAGATCTCAGCGCCAAGATGGGTCCAACCATTAACATCAGGCGGACTAGAAATAGTGTGACACAACCAGAAAGGCACCGTGAACATCAGGACACCTCAATTTCCTTTCTTGTTTGCTACTCTGAGGATTAGAGAGTTGCTTCTTAAAAGGTGGATGGATTAGAGATAAGGAAAAAGATTTGTTCAGCCCTGGTCTGGGGTCCAGTTCTCCATGGCATTTAGACCAGGGTAGGCTCCACTTCTGAGGCCAGCGTATATGGTGCCGCAATATCAGGATATCGCGAAACCCAAAAAGTGAAAGAAGCCTCCAAGATTCCAAGCCAAAGATCCCGGCCACAGAAGTGAAGACTGCCCTTCTCTGCCTACCATGGAGGAATGGACTGTACGCCTGACCGGGGCAGCTCAAATCTATATGCTCAACTCTAGAATGGGTCAGTCTGATTTATTATTACTTCTTGAATGTTGCCTAATTGTGTTTAGGTTTTTCTTCATATATCTATGATGGATCAGTCTTGCCGAGGTATTTCGATCCATTTGGTTGCATTTCCTACTAGTCCTATCTTCCCGGTAAGTATGTTACTTTCTTCTCTATTATACAGATTCTCAGCTGTTTTCTATGATTTTATTGATTAAGAAGGTTTCTCCTTAACAAATTTTCAGTTCAGGGCAGTAATTCCCATGGATAACTAATGTTTTAGGATTGGAGCAGCAATGGAGGCTTTTTCGGGAGGTTTTGAATTGATGAGTTGGGTATTTAGTCCCAATGGTGATCAAATGCTACAATTTGTATGTTCATCCATCTTTGTTGTCTTTTTGTTAAAAAAAATATATGATCCTCTCAGGTCGGATTGTTTAGATACTGAGACCCCTTTGTTCAATGGGTGGAGGAAAGTGCCAGTGAGTGGTCACATGGAATTGACCAGTCTATGTCTCCAACAGTGGTGAAGCTAGGGGTCTAGCATATACAGTCGGGGGAATAAGTATTTGATCCCTTGCTGATTTTGTAAGTTTGCCCACTAACAAAGACATGAACAGTCTATAATTTTAAGGGTAGGTTAATTTTAACAGTGAGAGATAGAATATCCAAAATAAAATCCGGAAATCACATTGTATAAATTTATTTACATTTTTCAGAGAGAAATAAGTATTTGATACCTCTGGCAAGCAAGACTTAATTCTTGGTGGCAAAACCCTTGTTGGCAGCACAGCAGCCAGACATTTTTGTAGTTGATGATGAGGTTTGCGCACATGTCAGGAGGAGTTTTACTCCACTCCTCTTTGCAGATCATCTCTAACTCATTAAGATTTTGAGGCTGTTACTTGGCAACTCGGAGCTTCAGCTCCTCCATAGGTTTTCTATGGGATTAGGTTCTGGAGACTGGCTAGGCCGCTCCATGACCTTAATGTGCTTCTTTTTGAGCCACTCCTTTGTTGCCTTGGCTATATGTTTTGGGTCATTGTCGTGCTGTAAGACCCAGCCTTGACCCATTTTTAATTTCCTGGTGGAGGGAAGGAGGTTGTCACTCAGGATTTTACGGTACATGGCTCCATCCATTGTCCCATTGATGCGGTGAAGTAGTTCTGTCTTTGTCAGTGGGAAAACTTACAAAATCAGCAGTGGATCAAATACTTATTTCCCCCACTGTAGAGGGCGAAACTAGGGGTCTAGCATATAGGGGGGAAACATATGTTTTCAAGTGCATTGTCACATCCTAAACATAGTGATTTATTCTACGAGTCAGTACAGTTATGGCTATGCCCAATTTACAACATTTTTTGTATGCTTTACTAAGAAAAATAGTAAAAACTGAAGCTGCTAATAAACCAAGTATTCAGATTTAGGCAAGGGTTGTATTGAAACTAGTGCTATAAGTTCCTCTTGATGTTCAATTTGTCCAAAGGCGGGGAGAGGGAAGCCGGCGCTGGTTGGGCGTAGGTATCGTGAGATGTAACAACTTCACTTGAGCCCCGGGAGAGTGAGTGCCGACAACGCTTTAATAGCGCCAACACCGGAGGTGAGTATAAATGTTGGTATTTTAACAGGGGCAAACACTCAGATGGAGAAGGGGTTGTCCGAGTAGTGGTCAACCCCTTTAATGGCCGAGTCTGATCCACAGAACCCCCGAGAATAGGAATCTCACGGATCACAGACGTGGATCCATTTTTGAAACTGATGTGTGTATTGGGTATTGATCAATGAAGCTCTATGGGTCAGTGTGCTGTCCGAGAAAGAAACGGCTAGCACTAGGATATGTAAGACGGATGTGTGAATGTCATGTGAACACTGTTATTTTCTTTTGGAGCTGCAAACCTGTTCAGACCTAGTCCTGCTCGGAAATAATAAGTGAATGCAGTTGTAGACAGTCGAGGTAATGTGCTTTGCGAGATAAGCAAGAAAGAACAAAATGTACTAATTTCTCACAGTGAATGTGTTTCTTAATTGTATCCACTAGATGGCGCTATTGACATGCAATAATGCCCTATACACTTTATATTGTTCTAAAAGTAGATAGGAATTTGCGTTTAGTGTATGAACGTGCATTATTATTATTATTATTATTATTATTATTATTTATTTATACGTGCATCACAATTTGTCTGTAGAAGAAGCAAATACCCAAACACTCCATAGGACACATACCGCTTAGTTTGTTTGCTTCAATATGCCGCAAAAGTGGGTGAAATTAGTGGGTGAAAGTATTGAACACGGCACCAATTTTCTAAGTAAATACATTTCTAAAGATGCTATTGACATGAATTTCTCACCAGATGTCGATAACAGCCCATCCAATCCACACAGACAAAGAAATCAAACCACAGGTGTCCATACATTTAATGATGTGTAGTAATGAGAAATGACATCTGGAAAAAGTATTAAACACCCTTACTGAAATGTATTTAACACTTCATACAAAAGCCTTTTTTGGTGATGACAGCTTCAAGACACCTCCTGTATGGAGAAACTAGTCGCATGCATTGCTTAGGTGTGATTTTGCCCCATTCTTCATCATAAACACTCTTCACATTCTGCAGGTCCTGTGGGTTATTTCTATGTTTAGTCCCTTCCATATATTTTCTATTGGTTTCAGCTCTGGCAGTTGGGCCATTCTAGCAGCTTTATTTTATTTCTTTGAAACCAATTGAGTTTCCTTGGCTGTGCTTTAGGGATCAGGGTCTTGCTGAAATGTCCACTAAAATTTCATCTTCATCATCCTGGTAGATGGCAGCAAATTTTTATCAAGAATGTATCTGTACATTTATCCATTCATCCTTCCTTCAATCATATGATGTTTTCCAGTGCTGCAACCTGAAAAATAGCCCCACACCATGATATTTCCACCTACAAACTTCACTGTTGTTATAGTGTTTTTGGGATGATTTGCCTTTTGGCCTCCAATGATGGTGTGTATTATGGCATCCAAAGAGTTCAATTTTGTTCTCATCTGACCAGACTATATTCTCCCAGTATTTCACAGGCTTGTCTAAATGTTGTTTAGCAAACTGTAAACGCTCTTGAACATGCTTTTTGTTCAGCAATGGAGTCTTGCGTGCTGAACGTGCATACAGGTCATAGAGGGGAAGTATATTACTCATTGTTTTCTTTCAAACAATTGTATCTGCTGATTTCAGGTCTTTCTGTAGATCTCCACAGGTGGTTCTTGGCTCTTAGACAACTCTTATGATAATTCTTTTCACTCCTCTGTCTTTAATGTTGAGTGGAGCACCTGGCCCTGGTTGGTTTATGGTGAAATGATGTTCTTTCCACATCCGGATTATGGCACCAACAGTGCTCACTGGGACCTTCAGTAGTTTAGAAATTCTTCTGTTCTGTAACCAATGCCATCAGTATGCAAAAATGAGGTTGTGAAGGTCTTGAGACAGCTCACTTGTTTTACTTATCATGAGATGTTTCTTGTGTGGTACCTTGGTAATGAAGCATCTTTTTATAGGCCATCAGTTGAATCAGCTGATATTTTTTTCACTAAGTGGTAAGGATTGCTACTTAATAATAGATTTCAGCAGGTGTCATTACTTTCCATGGCCTTTTGCACTTGTTTTTCTTCATATATTCAATACTAAATCTTCATCAATAAATGTATGGACATCTATGGTTTGATGTCTATGCCTGTGTGAATTGGATAATTGGATGGTCTTCTACCAGCATCTGGCAATAAATTCATGGGAATAGCTCAAATATATTTATTTAGGAAGTTGGTGACATGCCCAATACTTATTTCACCCGTATATATATATATATATATATATATATATATATATATATATATATATATATATATTACATATGTCTATGTGAATACTGAATAACAATGTTTATATTTTTACTTTTATTTGGATGTGCGAATCCTCTACATAGTATCTTTCTTTTGTACTTTGCAAATTTACATCTGCTCATAGCAAGCGTAGACTTCCTTTTCTGGTTAAAAAATGTGCCAAATGCATTCAGGGATGTGCTCATTTTAATAAATTATGCGCATTTTACATCACAAATCAGTGTAAGACTGATTTACGAAAAGTTCCAAATTTTCCATGAATGTCCTAAATTTTTGGAAGCAGTCCTGGAAATTTGGCAGCGTCCCTGGCCAAAATAAAGACAGGGTTTATACAGGTCCCCAACCATAAATAGATGTTTCCAGTTTGGAAATGGGGCAGTCCTGAGGACTAAAGCAAAACTAATCAAACTAATTTTGGTAATTATGGAAGATGCAATCCTAATGAATTTGTCACTCTGTTTCTGAGAGGATGTGCAGTTGTTAAAAAGCCATTACTAACCAAAGGAAAATAAGTGACAGAGTAAAGGAAAATTTGCACTGGAAAATTGGAACTAAACTTTTGAAATATGGTGGAAAGTTTTAGGATCTTATGGAAGCGACAGATGTTTGAAAGTGACAAGAGATGGTATAAAACCAAATTTAGCAAAGTACAGTCTCAAAGACGTCTAATTCCATCAGACATGAGGAGGATCAGTGCAAGGTTAGAAATGCAGAACAATTGAAGTTGATCAGATCAATAAAAATGAATAATGAGTCATGTTGCAAGGTTCTTAAAGAGGATGTGTCACTGATTTTTTTTATTTAAACTGAATACCTCCTCCAACTGATGCTTATTCTGGAACAGTATTTTTTTTTCTTCCGTGCCCCTCCGTCACAAAGTTATGCTCCGTAGTAATAATAGTTACTGTTTTCCCTTAAGCCAACTGGGCGTATACCACAGAACTTCTGTGTGGGTGTTTGCTTTTTCTCCTCTGACACTGGCCACACCCACAGAAGTTCTGAAGTACATGATCAGTTGGTTGAAGGGGAAATGTTCACCTTTACTAACTTTGGAAAAGAGGGTGAAGCGCCAGCGTCCCTGTAAGGATGCTGACTTGCTTACCACCGCTGTCTTGTGATGGCCCACGTGCTCTCCTGCCTCCATCTCCACCCCGGGCCTGTGCGCGCTGCACACAATCCCCAGGATTGTGCTTAGTACAAGGAAATTTCCAGGAAATTCCTCTCAGCCTATGGCTGAAAGGCACTTTGTATTTAAGACACCCTCCCATTAGGGAAGGTGCCTGCCCAACACCTTCTGTTAGTCAGTGTCCTGTCTGTCCAGCTAGTTAGCAAGTTCTTTGCTCCAGCCTATACAAAACTATATAAGAGTAAAGGTGACATATAAAATACCAAAACAGAGTGATACTAAACTACACATGGAGGCTCGTATTCTTTTTTTTTTTCTTTCTGCATTTTTTTCCTGGTACTGAAGCATGAATCATTTATGTTTTGTTGCTATTTTGGAAATCTAAGATTTGTGCAGTATTTTATATGACAGGGATTTATTTACAGCTTTATGGGCCAGGGTGACAAAAAGTCAGTGAGATATTGGAATTAATAGAGGAAGTTTTCAATACAATTGGTGAATCTTCTTTTGTTATCAGGCTATTTTTAGTTCCAAAGTCCTGTGATAATAAAAGTTCATTTTTTCTGATACAAACATACTGGTAGATTTAAACAGTAACCGTGTTATACACTTTTATCACATAAATCAATAATACATGTGTAAATAAGAAACTTTGTAATATATTTTATCAGAGAAATCTGCTTCTCTCACCTCCTGGATTGAGCATTCATTTTCAATATTCTCAATTCACAGGTAAAATTTGTCATCAGTGAATACAAATCATTACATTACTGAGATAGGAGATCAGGTGATACTGATAAGAGTCAATGTGATGCCCTGGCCTATCAGGTCGTCACAGGGTATTGCACAATTTTCCTTTCTGTGCAGTACCCATCTCCTCCTTGGTTTCAGTTGCCACCCAATGGTATTGCAAACCCAGCATGCAAATCCCGGTCACACACACCAGTGGGTAGGTCCGGTGGGGAAGGGGCCGCCCACCTTAGAGTCAGGCAGACTGGGGGGGAGGTGACTGGGCAGCTGTTGGCAGGGGAGCAAGGAGAATGGTGGCTCTCATGTAGCTCTTGATAAACTAGCCAAAGAATATCTGTGAAAGCCAAACTCTGCCCACGATGACAAGAACAAAACAGGCGAACACATAAAAAAACACTTTTAAAAACAAGCAAACTAAAAGAATAAGGTACAAATAAAAAAACAAGTATAAAACACAAAAAAATAAAACTAAAACAAAAAAGGCGCAACTGCAATAATGAACCAGATCTGGATGTTATTCTAGGATGGACATTCAGACGGCCATCTTGCACCTGAGTTACAGTGTCTCATTAAAGACAATCCCTTTGGCCACCAGCACGACCGGGAAACAGCCAATTTTTTCCCTGCCCTGTACTTGTGTGATGGACGAAATGTAGAATTACACTCATTTCAAGGAATGAACATCTCTCTAAGGCCCTGTGCGCACTGGAAAACGGAATTTTCTTAAGAAAATTCCACAGGGTCTGAAAGATTACCGCACCCGCGGTAAAAAAAACGCGGCAAACCGCACCCGAAAACCGCATGTGGTTTGCCGTAGTTTGCGGTTTTACCACGGTATTGTTCGCGGTATTGCCGCGGTTTTGCCGCATGTGACTCGCCCACCCCAGAGCTCTGGGACACCCGGAGCCGGGCCGGACTAGTCCGGGGGTAGTCAGCGGTGGCAGGGCCCGGCTCCGTGATCCTGGTGGGGTCAACTAATATGGCGGTTGTGGGGGTGGTGATGATAATAAAGTTTATGGAAAATATATTCGTGACGCCACCTGTGGATTACGGCTATGGAGCCGCCGCTGCTGGGTGGGACCTCCGGGGCTGATGGATTAGCAGCTGGGATGATTCTGCTCCCCACAGGTGGAGCGGTACCCCGGGGCAACCGTTGGTGCTTATGAAAGTCTATGCAATGGTGGGGGCGGTGCAGGGCTAATCAGGTAGTATAAAGAACTGACACAAACAACAGTCTCTTTACCTTCTGATCTCCTTGGCTAGTTGAGTAAAGAGGCCTACTCCCTGCTCTTTCTCTGCTTCTACAGGACCTTGCAATCTTGGTTTAGCAGTGGCCCTCTTGCTGCTGGGACTTGTGGTACGTCCTTTTCCCCGTGTGGTAGGCTGCGCGGGCCCTCTCTGGTGCTTCTCTGCTGGAGTCCACACCGGGCCCCTGTGCAGCTGGACCTTCGGGTTCTTTATGGGGGCCAGGGGACTTGCAGCCCTCCTGCCCTTCGGATTTGGCTACCGGGGAAAGGTTTTACACCCTGGCAACCACAGACTCCGACGTCCGATGTTTGTTGCGTGCTCTTCTGAGGCGAACAGGTTCTGACCCGTCCTCCTCTAGAGTCTTCTCTACGTGCCTCGCTACGGCTCCTGCTTTCCTGGGTCGAGCTAACCTAGCTCCAAACCCCAGCTCACAAGACCGTACTACTCAGCTCCTCTCTCCTTGAACTTCCCTCACAGACTAACTAACTCCTCCCTCAGGTCAGAGCTTAAGGAAGTGCTCCCTGGAACTCCAGGTTTAGAGCTCCCTCTGCTGGCCTGAGGGAGAAACGGTGTTGAATGTTGGTACTTACTGGCCAATAGACTTCCCCATTTACCTCCAGGCTCAGTATTAACATTTTGGAGGGGCAACACTGTTGTGGAAAATAGATGCTGGGGCGCCACACATGCGGGTTGGTACATGTGCTTTAATGCATTCAATGCAATAAAGCACATTGAGAAAAAAAAAGTAATTTCCTTCTGAGATAGATAGCAGACAAATAAATAGATAAATAGACAGAATAGATAAAGGGATAGATAGAGAGATAGAGGGATAGATAGAGGGATAGATAGAGTCCCTGTGAGCACACGCTGCATTTCTCCCGAGCGGTAATGTGTGTTCACATTACCGGCCATGGGAAAAGCCCTGTGGTCACCTCTGCTGTCTCATTGCGAGGCTGCATTCAACAGTGTCAGTTGCGGCTGGATGCAAGCATCGCAGGACGTGGATTACGCCGAAGCTGTGTGTTTCGGGGGGGTTAATAAAGGGGTGAACCAGGGGCTTTTTTGTGTTTTATTTAAAATAAAGGATTTTTCGGTGTGTGTGTTTATTCACTTTACTTACGGGTTGATCATGTCAGCTGTCTCATAGACGCTGCCATGATCAAGCCTGGATTTAAATGGCAGCGATCCGCTGCCATTTAACTCGTTATTACCTGGATGGCCACCGTATCACGGCATCTGGAAGAGCCGGGGACACTCCAGTACTGACGCATAATGGATGCGACAGTCCCGGGGCAGCTGCAGCTGATATTCTCGGCTGCGGGAGGGAGGGGGACATTAACCCTGCCCCTGGCCATCCCCAGCCTGAGAATAACGGGCCACCGCTGTGTGCTTACCTCGACTGGAAGGTAAAAATACGGCGGAGCCCACGTGTTTTTTTTTCTATATGTCCGTTTTCTTTCTATGTGTATTCTATATGTCTGTGTGTGTGTGATCTGTGTGTGTAATCTATGTCTGTGTCTGTGATGTGTGTGTGTGTGTGCGTGTTTACTCTCTGCTCCGCTTCCTCTTCCCGTCATAATGACATCACTTCCCTGCAAAACGCAGGCAGCGATGAACATTACCGCAGGTAAACCGCGAAATACCGGAGGGAGTAACGCAGGAAAACGCAATGAACCGCACAGAATTTGCTGCCTGCGTTATTCCCTGCGGGATTTCACGATTACCGTACATGGCAGTCAATGGAGTGAAATCTCGCAGTGACGTGCGGAAAAGAAGTGACATGCAATTGTTTTTGCTGCGGGAATCCCGCAGCAAAACATGCAGCTGTCAAAATCCGCATAGTGCGCACAGCATTTTTTTTCCCATAGGTTTTGCTGGTGAATCACTGCAGAGATGTTATGAACATAACATGCAGCGAAACATGCAGCAAAACCGCAGGAAATCCGCGTCAAAAACCGGCAAGTGCGCACAGGGCCTTATACAGGATTTGTGGAATCATATTGAATGACTGTTCTTAATGCCTCATGTAGGGGGCTAGTGAGTAGGGGACCCTCCTTTATCAAATCTAGATGCCTCCTTTGTGCTGCCCATTTTCCAAACGTATTAGACAAACTGGGGCCACGTATGGGTTTATGACTGGGTTTCTGTCCATTTTTTTTTATCTTTTTTTCTCGCCCTCGTTGCCTCTAGCTGCCATTAAAATAACACCCAACGATGAGGCAGGGTGTGTCGGAGAGACACCTACCCTCATCTCTAAGGGTATGTGCCCATGATCAGGACTCACTGCGTCCTGGACGCAGTGGGCACATCTCCTCCGCAGGAGACCACAGCTGACTGTGCCCTCAATAAGGGTTTGGGGTGCTGCGGTCTCTAGCTTGTATTCTCCCTATGAAGGACGCATGTGATTCCGCAGCAAACAATTGACATACTACAGTCTGGAAAGACACACCGCAGGTCAGTGTTTGCTGCAGAAAAAACAAGCACAGTAGGCACGGGATTTCAAGAAATCCCATCCACTATGCTTGTACTATACAATGCAGCGTTTTGGACGCAGCTGAAGCATGCTGTGTCCAAAACGCTACAAACACTAATCGTGGACACGCAGCCTAACCGTTTAAATAAAGCTATCGCGTTTGCTAGCATCATCTAAGATGTTGTTAAACTACTGTGATTAAAGCTAGTTTAATTAGTAGTAAGTACCTTGTTTTCCCAAAAATAAGACCTACCCCAAAAATAAGACCTAGCATGATTTTACAGGATTTCTGGAGCATTCGTGAAATATAAGCCCTACTCCAAAAATAAGCCCTAGTTACAGTCAGGCATTGCGTTCGAGGGAGTCAAACTACGCAATTTCTCATGGCCCCATTCTCTTAAGGACCCCAGCAGTTGTGTTCCGAGGTTCAGATTGTTTAAGGACCTTTGGTGACTTCACAGTCATGTGACCAAAGGATTGATGGATAGATAGATAGATGATAGACAGATATATAAATAAATAGAGGATATACAGTCAGGGCCAGAAATATTTGGAGAGTGACACAAGTTTTGTTATTTTAGCTGTTTACAAAAACATGTTCAGAAATACAATTATATATATATAATATGGGCTGAAAGTGCACACTCCCAGCTGCAATATGAGAGTTTTCACATCCAAATCGGAGAAAGGGTTTAGGAATCATAGCTCTGTAATGCATAGCCTCCTCTTTTTCAAGGGACCAAAAGTAATTGGACAAGGGACTCTAAGGGCTGCAATTAACTCTGAAGGCGTCTCCCTCGTTAACCTGTAATCAATGAAGTAGTTAAAAGGTCTGGCGTTGATTACAGGTGTGTGGTTTTGCATTTGGAAGCTGTTGCTGTGACCAGACAACATGTGGTCTAAGGAACTCTCAATTGAGGTGAAGCAGAACATCCTGAGGCTGAGAAAAAAAGAAAAAATCAATCAATTCCAAAAATAGACAGGCCAGAGTTAAATTTGCTGAAAAACACCTCATGAAGCCAGCTCAGTTCTGGAAAAGTATTCTATGGACAGATGAGACAAAGATGAACCTGTACCAGAATGATGGGAAGAAAAAAGTTTGGAGAAGAAAGGGAACGGCACATGATCCAAGGCACACCACATCCTCTGTAAAACATGGTGGAGGCAACGTGATGGCATGGGCATGCATGGCTTTCAATGGCACTGGGTCACTTGTGTTTATTGATGACATAACAGCAGACAAGAGTAGCCGGATGAATTCTGAAGTGTACCGGGATATACTTTCAGCCTAGATTCAGCCAAATGCCGCAAAGTTGATCGGACGGCGCTTCATAGTACAGATGGACAATGACCCCAAGCATACAGCCAAAGCTACCCAGGAGTTCATGAGTGCAAAAAAGTGGAACATTCTGCAATGGCCAAGTCAATCACCAGATCTTAACCCAATTGAGCATGCATTTCACTTGCTCAAATCCAGACTTAAGACGGAAAGACCCACAAACAAGCAAGACCTGAAGGCTGCGGCTGTAAAGGCCTGGCAAAGCATTAAGAAGGAGGAAACCCAGCGTTTGGTGATGTCCATGGGTTCCAGACTTAAGGCAGTGATTGCCTCCAAAGGATTCGCAACAAAATATTGAAAATAAAAATATTTTGTTTGGGTTTGGTTTATTTGTCCAATTACTTTTGACCTCCTAAAATGTGGAGTGTTTGTAAAGAAATGTGTACAATTCCTACAATTTCTATCAGATATTTTTGTTCAAACCTTCAAATTAAACGTTACAATCTGCACTTGAATTCTGTTGTAGAGATTTCATTTCAAATCCAATGTGGTGGCATGCAGAGCCCAACTCGCGAAAATTGTGTCACTGTCCAAATATTTCTGGACCTAACTGTAGATAGATAGAGGGATAGCTATCTAATCAGAGGATAGATAGATAGATAGATACACACAGGGTATGGAGAGTTATCTTGATGTTCCAGAATGCAATATGACTATATTTGAATAAATGTTAATTTTTTTGCTCAAGAATAAATGTGGATTGTTGTTCATGGAAAAAAAATAAGACATGTCCTGAAAATAAGGTCTAGCTGATCTTTTAGAGCAAAAAATAATATGCCCGGTGTATAACAGCCAGCCCCTAATCTATACAGAGCTGTCTCTGCCCCTGAGCCCGCTCCATCCATGCACTGTGCACATCCGCCCTACACGTTGAATTTTAGGCACTTTCGAGGGATCTCTCGGTGCTGACACTGACTCAGACCCTCTGTGGATGGACGTAATGGAATTTAAAACACCATAGTTCCATGTGGCCCTCTAGGTTTGGTTCAGTAGACCCCATCTCGATTATGATACAATACAAGCGCTTGAATGGAGACTCACCGGTGCACGACGTGCAACGTGATTTTACAAAACAGGTGGAATCGCTCTTTGAATTACAGTCATGTAGAGGCAATGATGTCATATTTCTTTAGTTAAAAATAATAAATTTCTAAGAATGCAAGAAAACATCTAATTATTCGAACGATTTACAGAATCTTTGCAGCATTTCACATCAATTCACAAAGAAATGTGCAGCCTAAATCCTGTAATATTGATGGAGATGAGGGCGGGTGGATCTCATCCATCAGCGGCTGCATGACTCATTCTCTCCCACATGTGCGCTGAGGAAGTCATTTACATTACCTAGCTGGAGCCCTTTCTCATCACTTCACTTCTGTGCTGAAATAAGAAGCTTCTCGTGTTTGAATTCTCCAGGCCGATAAACACCTAAAAGCACTTAAATCCCACAGTAAGACACATAACACTTTGCTTCCATCACACACTGTCACGGAAGCATTGACTGTATAATTCATATGTCACCGCGGGTCTTCGTGGTAATAGTCATGCTTAGATTTTTTTCAATGGAGTCTTAAAGGCCATTTACTTTTAAAATATATTGTTATTTTTAAATCCCCTGTAAATGCTTGATTTGTTCTTTTTGTGTTAATAATTAGCCATTTCTTACGGCCCATTCAGCTGAGCCAATAATCATTGAGTGAACGTTCGTAGAGACCCTCATTCCTGGCAATCGCTCAACAAACAAGCAAAACCCTTTGATTTTTAAGCAGGCAAAAAATTAAGGGTTTTCGGCATCACATTGCCCAGGAGATAAAATGATGTTCTATGTGCACAGAACAATTATATTAGCGATTGTTCTGTGCATTTAAAATGTTTGGTGCCCTGTCTATTAGCTTATATATAGCAGACTGATGGTCGATTAACAGCCCAGCTGGCCCCTATAAAGGGGCTAACAGTTAAGTGTGGTTCTATTTTGCCATCGGGCTTGTTGTCCTCTATAGTAGTCAAGCATAAGCCTGAATTGGTGCCCCAACCTAAAGGGAGAGGGTCCCATAACGTTGGCCCTTAGTTTGAAGAAGAGCTGAGGTAAAAGATTCACTGGACCGTTAATGTGGGTCATCCATGTCCACCAGCGCTCTGCCAACTTATCCCTACCTGTTGACATCCCTGACACTTTTTCTGACTAGTAGGCCCGTCATCGTCTAACGCAGTGTTTCTCAACTCCAGTCCTCAAGACCCATCAACAGATCATGTTTTCAGATTTTCCTCAATCAGCTTTTCAGGATTTCCTTAATGTCGCACAGTTGATGGAATTATTCTTGGTCTAATATTGAGGAAAGCCTGAAAACATGATCTGTTGGTGGGTCTTGAGGACTGGAGTTGAGAAACACTAGTCTAACGGGACTTCTAAGCTGCTCCGGGGATGTTGTCAGTCAAGAGGAGGTCTGCAGAAATCTAATATGGCAAACATGGCTCCTGGACCAGGTCCTGCAAAAGTGTATGCTCAATTCTACTTTCAATTCTACTTCGGAGTGATGCATAGACCCTACAGCCTCTTTCAGACACTGTTTTTAAATGTACGTGTTCTCGGTGTAGAACACATAACTGTTATAGTCTATGGGGCTGTTCTCATGTCCATTTTCCTTTATGGACACAAAGTAATTTTTTTTTTAGTGACGTAAACTGAGAATGCAAGTAAGTTGAAAGACTATAGACACTGACAAAGGACTGTAAGATTCTGTGCCCACGATCAGAGTTCACAGCGTTTTGGATGCAGAGTGTTTTCGCTGCGTCCAAAACGATGCGTTGTACATAAAAAGAACAGAGTATGGGATGTCTAGAAATTCCATGCTCACTGTGCATGTTTTTACACTGTGAAAACTGACCTGCGTTCCGGCTTCCCGAGTTGCAGCATGTCATTCTTTGCTGCGGAGATGCAAATGTTCTCCAGAGGGAGAAGACAGCGAGAGACCACAACTGCCCAAGCCTGGATCATGGGCACATGCAGCTGCGGTCTCCTGCGGAGGAGACTCGTGGCCCCGCAGGTCAGGCCCCTCCGCGTCCAGGATGCAGTGGGTCCTGATTGTGTGCACATAGATTGGCCAGGGAAAGGCAGAAAGTGGTGAGCAAAATATAATGGTGGGTATTGGGCACATTGGAACAGTCCAGTAATGGAGAGGCATGGATCCTAGTTAGGTCCCATTCACAAGTCCAAATTTTACATACTTGTTATGTCTGTTTTTATTTTGGTTTTATTTAAGGAGGTTGAGGATTGAACATTTACCTTTAACAGTCTATTGAAATTTTCACATGCTGCTTTTTTGTGCAAAAAAAATAAATAAAATAGAGACATGTCTGATTTTGATTGGATTTGAGGATCAAATTTGCCCCTTCAGGGGAATGAGTCCATAAAAATAAATGGATATCACGGAGATGCCATCCATTTCCACCCTTGTGTTGTCCATTTTTTTCTGACTTGTAGAATTTGGGAAGCCTCCAATGATTTTTTTTTTCTCATATGAAAAAAGATCAGTGATAAAGGGATGGTAAAAACTAAGGGGGGCTTTACACGTTGCAACATCGCTTCCGAAATATCGTCGGGGTCACGTCTTTAGTGACGCACATCCGGTGCCGGTAACGACATCGCAATGTGTAAATCCTAGGTGCGCCGATAAATGATCGCAAAAGCTGCGAAAATCGGTGATCTGTGTAGCGTCGTTCATTTTCATAATGTCGGGTCGACCGCAGGTACGATGTTGTTTGTCGTTCCTGCAGCTCCACACATCGCTGTGTGTAAACCGGCAGGAGCGACAAACATCTCCTTATCTGCGTTCCGACGGCAATGCAGAAGGGAGGTGGGCAGGATGTTATGTCCCGCTCATCTCCGCCCCTCCGCTTCTAATGGCTGGCCGATTAGTGACGTCGCGGTGACGCTGAACGCATCTCCCCCTTAAAGGAGGGATAGTTCGGCAGTCAAAGCGACGTCGCAGAGCATGTATGTGCGTGTGACGCTGCCGTAGTGATAATGTTCACTATGGCAGCTATCACCACATATCGCATGTGCGACGAGGGTGGGTACTATCGCGCTGGACATCGCTAGCAATTGCTAGCGATGTCACAGTGTGTAAAGCCCGCCTAACACTCAGACCAAAACGTGATGAAAATCAGATCCAACACAATTATGAAAATCGGCCACTTTTTTCACAAACGAGAAAAAAATAACTGATGTTTGATTGTGACATAAGTAGTTATATTCTATTGCAACAGCTCCAGGGCCGGCATTTTAGATTATATCCACTCCACGGAGAGGATTACTGCAGATGTTACCTGTTTTGCGCTTGTAAAATTTGCAGCAGACTACACAACAGTCACGTGGATCTTATCCTGTAAATCTCATCCTCATGTTGTGGACTTTTTCCACAAGGAAATATGAGCATGCTGGAGGTTATTAAATCCTGCAGCACGCTCATTCTGTTTTATATTTATTATTTTTTTTTCATGGATTTCAAAAGTTTCTGTGTAAAAAGGAAGAATTCCTCAGAGAATCAGCAACAAATTCTAATTGTGCTGTAGATTAGTTAACTGTGGACTTAAAGGAGTAGATAGGTTTTTAAAAACTAGAAAAAAAATCCCTTTACTATGGATACTGAAGCTAACACTGTTATGGGAGCAATGAGGCTTTATTCACTACTAAATGTAGCACCTGGATTTGCCCAGGATACTAACTAAGTTTCCCTTTCCCACTCCCTCTCTCTTTCTATCTGTCCCTTTCTCTCTATCCATCTCTTTCTCTTTGTCTCTCTCCCTGCCTTTCCATCTCTCTGTCTCTCTATCTCTTTCTGTCTATCTCTGTATCTCTCTCTGTCTCTCTATGCATCTCTATCTGTGTTTGTCTGTCTCTCTGTCTTTCTCTGTCCATCTATCTGTCTGTCTGTGTTTTTGTGTTTGTCTATGTCTGCCTGTCTGTCTCTCTGTCTGTCTCTCTGTATGTCTCTCTGTCTTTCCCTGTCTGTCTCTTTGTCTGCCTGTCTCTCTGTCTTTCTCTGTCCATCTATCTGTCTCTCTGCCTGTCTGTCTCTCTCTGTGTCTATCTCTGTCTGTCTTTGTTTTTGTGTCTGTTTATGTCTGCCTGTCTGTCTCTCTGTCTGTATCTCTCGGTCTGTCTCTTTGTCTGTCTGTCTCTGTTTGTCCCAGTCTGTCTCTCTGTCTGTCTCTGTCTGTGTCTGTCTGTCTCTATCCGTCTCTACCGATATCATATTACCTCACACTTAAAGGGAACCTGTCATCAGAAATTTCGCCCAAAAGCTAAAAGATTCCCCCTCTGCAGCTCCTGGGCTGCATTCTAGGAAGGTCCCTGTTATTATTGTGCCCCATGTGAGACCAAAATAAAGCCTTTATAAAGTGGTACCTTTTTGTATGCAGCTTCTGTAAATTCGTCCCGGGGGCGGGCTCTCTGCCGTCCGTTATTCTGCCCCCTGGTCCTGTATGCCGCCCCCATCGCTCCTTTCCATATCTGATGCACCGCCCACTGCTCCAGCCATCCCCGCGCATGCCCAGTGCCAGTCTCACAGGACTGAGCAGTTTGACCGCTGGTGACGTGTGCGCAGGCAAGTGATTATGGACGGGACTGTGACTGTTATCAGCAAGTACCCGGCCATAATCTCTTGAGCGCGCAAACCTCTCCAGCGGTCAGACACACTGTGCTCAGGGTAGTGCTAGACTGTATGGGCTGCTTTCAGGGATGACGTCCCTTTGTCATGTGATAGTATTTTGAACACGCCCCTATCACATGACAAAGGGACGTCATCCCTGGAAGCAGCCCATACAGTCTAGCACTACCCTGAGCACAGTGTGTCTGACCGCTGGAGAGGTTTGCGCGCTCAAGAGATTATGGCCGGGTACTTGCTGATAACAGTCACAGTCCCGTCCATAATCACTTGTCTGCGCACATGTCACCAGCGGTCACACTGCTCAGTCCTGTGAGACTGTAACTGGGCATGCGCGGGGATGGCTGGAGCAGTGGGCGGTGCATCAGATATGGAAAGGAGCGATGGGGGCGGCATACAGGACCAGGAGGCAGAATAACGGACGGCAGAGAGCCCGCCCCCGGGACGAATTTACAGAAGCTGCATACAAAAAGGTAGAACTTTATAAAGGCTTTATTTTGGTCTCACATGGGGCACAATAATAACAGGGATCTTCCTAGAATGCAGCCCAGGAGCTGCAGAGGGGGAATCTTTTAGCTTTTGGGCGAAATTTCTGATGACAGGTTCCCTTTAAACCTCTCATACTAAGAATGTCCTTTGTTCCTTTAGCAACCAATCAAAGCTCCTATTAATGAGCTGTAGCTCCCAGCTCCATTGACTTTAATGTCAGCAGGTTTTTGGGCTAATAACTGTAAAGCACGGGGTTAAATGTCCCCTCAGAACATAGTCTATGATGTTACCTGAGTCAAATGTGGTGTCTGTGCAAAATTTTGTGATTGTAAATGCGACAGTGTGGATTCCTTTAGCGGACACACACACACACACACACACACACACACGCGCACGCACACACACACACACACACAGCTTTATATAGTAGATTGAAGGAATCATCACTAGATTTTGATGGGTTTGTTTGGGGTCACTCTGTTAAAGGGGCAGTAAGCATCTGAATGTTAAGCCTGCTTTACACGTTGCAATTTCGCATACAATATCGTATGCGATCGTAACCGCCCCCATCGTATCTGCGGCACGTTCAATTTGTTGAACGTGCCACACAAACGATTAACCCCCGTCACACGTACTTACCCGTACATACAACCTCGATGTGGGCGACGAACGTCCACTTCCTGGAGTGGGAGGGACGTTCGGCGTCACATCGACATCACGCGGCAGCCGGCCAACCAAAGTGGAGGGGCGGAGCAAACATCCCGCCCACCTCCTCCTTCCGCATTGCCGGCCGGGAGCCGCAGGACGCAGGTAAGATCTGTTCATCGTTCCCGGGGTGTCACACACTGCGATGTGCGCTACCGCGGGTACGATGAACAATCTGACGTTCAATTCTAGAGAAATGAACGACGTGCGTACGATAAACGTTTTAACGTTCAATCGCAATCGCACGTACCTGTCACACAGTACAATGTACCTTACGATGCCGGATGTGCGTAACTTACGACGTGACCCCGCCGACACATCGTAAGATATATTGTACCGTGAAAAGCGGGCTTAAGGCTTTTTGTACACATATTTATTATGACAAAGGCAGACCATCACACATTTCTGACCCTCTTTCCTATCTTCCCATGTTGGTTGAAATATAACGATATTACCCAACTGTTGCATATCATTTATCAATAATAGAATAACCAAAGATTCTAAAAGTTATACTCCCTGATGAAGCAATGTAGCGAAACTCATGTTGGAGTGGTGTCGAAGAGAAGCAGATCACACCATGCAACTGGGTTAATAAGATTTGATTATCCTCCAAAGATATACTGATAGGGACTTTTGATTGTGAGCCTCAATGGGGACAGTGTTGCTGATGTATGTAAAGCGTTATGGAATTAATGGCAATATATGTGAATAAATATTAATATTATCCTGGACATTATTCAGTCTTCCTTCTACTATTTTCTGAATTTTTGTCACTCTAAGTATTCATTACATTTTATATTTCATTATATATTTCAGTGTTTTACCATTATTATTTATTCACATCCATTTAACTATTTATTTATTTGGGGGGTGGCATAATTAATTATTAATAAATGATACAATTAAATTAAGGTCATTATTTATTACTTAGTCATTTATTACCCTCTTTCTTCAGTATAATCAATAATGGAAAAATGATATTAATTATTAATGATTATCATCTAAACATTATTTACTATTCATTTAATTCTGGTAACTTTTCCTCTCCTATTATTATTTTTTTGTTTTATTGTGTTTCATGTTTTCATGGTATGGTCATATTGTGTTTAATAAAGGCATTTTTTTTACATTTGTTATTTCTTTTGAGGCTTTTTTCCTGAACATAGTTTTGAGTTTTTTTCCCCACTTTTTTTAATCTAAGATCCAATTATTTATATTTGTGGATCATTGAGATATTTTCTTCCTAATTTGGTTTCCTTGTTGATTGCATCAGGAACAATTTCCCTCATATATGTGAAACTGTGACGATGACTCTGGGATAGTGGAGAACTGGGGCTCCTAAGCTGTCCCTCAAGGTAGGGGGCCGTATGCAATCCCTATTCTCAGGGATACCTCTAATGGTGGGGATGACTGAGTTTCTTTCCTGGCCCTGCTCCTGACCAGTCCTGATCTTATTCCCCCTCCCCCTTCCCCCAGGGAGGGACAGGACAGGAGTGTAGTGAAAATCACAGAAATAGACAGACAAGGGAAAACCAAAACTCACACACACACACACACACACACACACACTGCGCACACACAAAGGTAAAGACAATAAGAGATTTAGGAGGAAACACAAGAGGAGGATGGAAGCTACAAAACAACAGGGGTAAACTCCACAACCGCACCAAGCAAAGAGCACAATTTTCACCAGAGAATCTGGGACCCCACACCTCACAGACCAACATAGAAACTATAGCTGGCATGGGTAGAATATTTCATCCAGCTTAAATAGGAGGGGAGCAGATGTGATTGCCCTACCTACCACATGTGGTCAAAGGAACCTAACAAGCAGACTAGCAGAGATTAACTCTTGCTAGCCTGCCTATGAATCAGCACACAGCAGGTCGATGCCCGAGTCTGCCTGTGTTGATCCAAGACACCAGAGAAACCATGAGGTGGAGTGTCAGAATCTGCAATGTGAACAGAGCCCGACGATGCCATAACAGTCTGTGAAGTTTGTGCAAAACTCTGTGTGACATATCCATAGGACTCCATTCATCCAACAGGGTCCAAAAAAAGGTCACTGGAGAAGAAAACTTTTTTTTTCTAAATTCCACTGTATGAGTGAGATGAATGATTCTGTTGGAGGTATATGCTGGCAAAGTGTACATCTGATGGACATTGCGTGCATGGATCCTTGGTGTTGTCTTTAACTGTAGTTTATGGGAGACATTTTTAAAAGAGCAGAGAGAAATAATAATGGCATAGGAAACCAAAACAGGCGTCTATCAGATCGTCTTCAAGTCAGTTAATTGCTTCTGCTTTCCATCTCTCACCTCTTCTCAACAGCTTCGTATTGTTTCTGGAGCCGTGCCCATTGGCTGAAAGCTCGGAAGATGAAGGTTTACAAGAATGTTCGGAGAGTTAAGAAGCAGCTGTAAAGTCAGAAGCTTCTCTCTGGAAGGATTGGAGGTTCATACTTTTGTGTTAGTAAGAGATTTGTATTATTTCACAAATATGATGACTTTGCATTGATTATATTTTATTATATCCCAATCTAAGTGTTATAAAAATGATCAATTAAATGTTGTAATTTTTCTAGAGTTTTCTCTAAAATCTCCACCTTTCATGTGCACCATGTATAATCAGGGCCAGACTGGTCCACCGGGAAACTGGGGGATCCCCCGGTGGTCCCATCCCCTACCCAGCTCCACAGCTCTTGCCTCCGTCACATTAGTTGCTGGCGCTTCCCTGATCGCATGCACCGAGTGATGCACACTCTATTCTATAGTCAATTTAGATAACCTGGCACACCTGGTGTATATTGACTAAGCCATTTTTCCTGAACACCCGTTTCAGTACATTTGAGCGAGTCTACCCTACTGAACTCTATTCTATACTTGGCGGCCGGCTGCACTGCTCATCAGCAGGTGATATGAAGTGCAGCGCCTTCACATCACTCGCTGCTGCCGGCTTCTATTGCTGTCATCGTGCGCACCGCTGCTGAGGGAGCAATGCATACTCACTCCTGCCGGCACAGTGATAGCTGACTGTGAGGCTGATGGGACACAGCTGACCTGCCCTCCACCTGTTCCCTCTGTCTCCAACTCCTCTTCACTGGGTTACTTCTTCCATGTACTGGCTGGGCATGTGCAGTAGCTCACAAAGAAGCCTCATTCATTGTATAGTAAACATCACACATTACCCTGTGCATGCGCAATTTGTTAATTTTATCTGTAAAAATGGAGGTTTCACAGCTGAGATTTGTTGACGATAGTGGTCTTAGGTTGGTTGGGTGGCAGCTGCCAGAACATGCCCCACTACTCCATCAATGCAGGACTTCAAGCATAGCATATTATGATATAATTGGTGCCATAAAAATAAAAAAATCAGTGACAGGATTCATTGTCAGGCGCTGTCTATTTAGCTTTCCACAGGTAAAACACAGTCAGGTCCAGGTCCTTCTGTTCCCTCGTCTATTTTGAGGTCTGCTGGCACATAGTAAGGTGAGTTACTAGTGTGGCTCCCTGGACTAGCCAGGGGCCACAGGTAACAACACCCCCCCCCCCACCCCCAGCAGGTCACAGCAGTCATCTCCAGTGAGACCTGATTTCCTCCCTCGGGTTCAGACAGACACACCAGGTGGGCGGAGTCAGGCAGATGGACACGCCCACCGAGGAGTCTAGCTGGTCTGAGGCAGGAAACAACAGAGACAAGTCCAGGCAGAGGAAGGGAGAGGAGGTGTGCAGAGTGGCAGAAGCAGACGGGGGCCTAGGTTGGAGCCTAGGGCCCTCGTGTAGCAGTCAGGCAGACGGTAGTGGCCGTCTGCGGGAGCCGGGAAGACAGTCTTGTTGGAACCATAGGTAGCCAGGGTTGGGCGGTGGCCCACCGGTACCAAACCGGGGAGCCAGCTGGAAACCGGAGCACAGGAGGAGCGTACAAGAAGGTGCAGGAAAGGACTTACACTACCAAACTGGGGTCAGGGGAAAAACACCGCAGCCGCCTGTGGGACCCGTCCATCCAGCCGTTTGCTTTACCAGAGACTCCGTGTACGTTACTGGCTGAGTGAGTACCACCGTGCCGTCTGGCACCGCGCTGCCCCCGCGACCCTGCACCTCCCCAACTCCTGCCATCCACCCCTCCAGTCGGTATCACCGGGCCCCGGGACCATCAAACCCCCCTACCCACGGAGGGGAGAGAAACATCTCAGCTGCTCCCTGTCATCGCTCCCGGGATCCCCGTCCAGAGCAGCGGTGGTGTCCCATTATCACCACAAACCGTGGGTGGCATCACGGACTACATCCCCAAACCAAACCATCCCCTTTTCACTCACGGACGAGGAGCGCCGCTCGAGTCCCCGGATCCGGCCCACCACTCGAGCCACCGAGCACCAGCAACAGCAGCACCGGACCCGAGCGTTAGCGAGCGCAGCGCCCTGCCACCCGCGACACTAGGGTTAGGAACCATTCATATTTGGCATAACTTGGTGCAGTGGGATGGTTTTTATGCTATGCTATATATATATATATATATATATATATGTATATATATATATATATATATATATATACATACAGTATATAAAAAGAAAAAAGTCGACTAAGTACCCTATGTTTTTGACATACATTACTACTATTTATTTACTTAATGCAGAGTTTCTACCCATTGTTTCAATTTTA
The DNA here is from genome assembly GCF_048569485.1 of Anomaloglossus baeobatrachus. NCBI lineage: Eukaryota > Metazoa > Chordata > Amphibia > Anura > Aromobatidae > Anomaloglossus > Anomaloglossus baeobatrachus. The sequence goes on along the minus strand of NC_134355.1, from coordinate 59,380,897 downwards.
GGCTATATAATGGTTTATTTAATGGAGACTAACACATGGAGAGGAGGTTATTGGTAATTCCCAACCCATTACACACCCTTGAATTAGCTTTGTAAAATATTACATTACTTATCTTGTGCTAATGCAGAAATACAGAACATATATACTCCAGAGCTGCATTCACAATTCTGCTGTGTGTTGTAGAATCTGTTGAGTTTTGTGATATTACAGTATTTTTTGAATTATAAGGATAATACTCCGGCCGCCATTTCTTTGAAGCCCACACCGCAGATATCTTCATGTGTACTCACCTGTGTTCTCTAGACCCTGCAAACTTCCACCATCTTCTTGTGACCTCCAGTACCAGCCTGCTCTGGTACACACCAACTTCGGTCTCCTCCGCTCTGGTTCCTGGTCTTCGACCTGTGGCGTCAGCTGTCGAGGTATTGAGATGCCCCAGAGCTGCCTCCAGGCAGACACTTACCGGTGTGTGTATCTGCCTCCACCTCTAGTGGTAGTAGTAAAGCCTCAGTGGCCGCCCAGGTCTGCTCCTCCAGGTCAATAAACGGTACCTTGGACCAGTGGACCTACTTCCTCCCCATCCAATACCTGGACATGACAGGGATAAATTTTGGGTTAATGGCCCGGAAACTCTTCAGGTCTTTGTTACCAGTTCTCTGAAAAGTGGGTGATAAAGAACACCACAGAAATATTGATACTTCAAGGACTGATTAGGTAAGAATGTGTTGTCATCAGTCAGGATTTGCACCAGAAGCCGATATCCAGCTCTCAGGGCTAAGTGCAGAAGTCTTGAGAAATAAGGGTCAGCAGTCTAATTAAGGTTGACTAATCAAGACTGGTGAATCGCATCTTCCCACTACACCAGTCTTGCTGGAGTAGAAGGTGCCAAATTCATTGAGTTTTTCACCACATAAATAATTTGACGAGTAGTGTGCACCACCGTAGACCATGCCAGAAATGCTATGCCAGTCAAAGCCTCGAGTAGTAGTTGTGGTGTACAAAACAACAGCATATTTCATGAATTTGATGGGCGGACGTGGCTATGCCCCTGTTCTGTTCCAGCCCCTCCCCACATTTTGGCAGAGCTGATTCAAATTGGTGTGAAAATGCAAACATTTACTAATTTGTGTTGCGCAACTCCACGTCGCACAAAGATTTTGTGACTTTTCAATGCTATGACACCATTTTTCTGGAGTAAAAGCTTTGAAGAACCGGCCCCTGAGTCTTTGCATAAATTTGTTGTGTTTGTCAATAAAATTTAAAATCTTAGGAAATGCTGATAATTATATTTCAGTTACCATAGAAACATCTGACTTAAAGATCTAAAAACACTGAAACCGCAAACTGTGGCCATGGTTAGCGGAAGATCTAGGCTTTCTGGCACGTTGGGAAAGAAGTCAGTTTGTCCCCCACCTCATTCAGTGTGAGTAGACATGTGGTTGCTCACATGCGATCTGCACACTTACAGTCATGTGCCGACGAGCTTCCCTTCCTAATTCTCAATGTTCAGTGAAATACTAGAGCCCCTGCTTCATTGAAAGAAGGAAGAAAAGCTAGTTGTCATGTGAAAATCGCATATGAGTGAAATGGCCATGTGATGACAGCTGGAACCAGCAAGCAGAGCTAAATCCTGACAGTGAGTATATTACATGCTGTTAGGATTGGGCATACTACAATGTGTAATTTTATAATTACTGGGCTTGTCTAGGTTTGTGATGAAAGTCTGCAGTTACGCTGGGTGAGTTTTTGCATTCCCTTCCTTGTGTTGCCTTTATATTAATAGCAAGACTAATGTCTTGCTGGCCTGCTCACTAGTCAGAGCTAACCCAGGGTCAGCCAGGGCCGAGGCACATGATCGCACACGGGGGGAAGGACCTGTCTAGGGACATTGGGGGGAAATCAGGGATCAGCCACAGATGAGTTAGGTGGTGAGTTAGGTTTGTGAACTGAATCCTGACAGTGAGTATATTACATGCTGTTAGGATTGGTCATACTACAATGCGTAATTTTATAATTACTGGGCTTGTCTATGTTTGTGATGAAAGTCTGCAGTTACTCTGGGTGAGTTTTTGTCTTCCCTTCCTCGTGTTGCTTTTATATTAATAGTAAGACTACTGTCTTGCTAGCCCGCTCACTAGTCAGGGCTAACCCAGGGTCAGTGAGGGCCTAGGCACATGATCGTACTCGGTGGGAAGGACCTGTCTAGGGATATTGGAGAAATCAGAAATCAGACACAGATGAGTTAGGTGGTGACCCCCCCCTACCCTCTCCCTATTGTCAGTGCTTACCTTACACCTTCCCTTGTGTCCCCTCCTTTTGTGCCGCATGCCAGGAGTTCCCTTGCCCTGGCGTGACATCAGCTACATGTTTGCTGATCGGCTGTAATAAAATAGCCTATTTAGAAAAGAAATTCTGTGCCCTAGACTGTCATTTTTGTTCGGCAGCACATGACCTGTGCTGTAGAGAACGATGATTTTTAAGCTAGCTTAAAAATCATTTCACCCGTTGAACGAGAATTTTGCTCGTTCATTGGGTAATTTATCAACCTGTTTTGGCTGCAAAATGCAATATACGTAATGCAAAGTTTTTAAACTTTTTTTTAAAAGACGTTGTGTTTATGGAGCATCATCATTGCTGCTCATCTCCTAATGCAGAAGTGAGTGGTATAAGGAAACCCCTGTATCTTTTTCTATATTGTTCTTAGACCTCTATGGTTTCCTATTTTACCTCTACATACCTAAAACTTCAATTGTGTTCTGTTTCATTGTCAATTTTATTTTGAAGTTATTCTCCCCAGAAGAATATGGTAACGTGGTACATGAGCTTTTATATTCCACTAGAAGGTGGCCCGATTCTACGCATCGGGTATTCTAGAATTTACGTATTGTGTAGTTAATGTATGATTTTTGTTATATATATATATATATAGATGTTGTTGTGTGTAGTTACCAAGTGTTTGTGTAGGGGCTGTACATGTTCTGGGTGTTGTCTGGGTGTGGCGGGGGGTGAGAGCGGTGTTGTTTGTGTGTTGCGTTGTGTGTCGTTATTTGTGGAGCGCTGTGTGTCTGTATCGTTGTGTATGTGTGTTGCGCGGTTTGTGTGGGTGTGTGTGTGTGTTTTGGGGGGAGGTATGTTTTGTGCAATGTGTGTGTTGTGCGGTATGTGCGTATATTTGTGTGTGCCGCGGTGTTTGTGGTGTGTTGTGCAGTGCGTGTGTGGCAGTGTGTGTGTGTTTTGGGGGGAGGTGTGCACCCCTCATCGTGGTCCACCCCCCATCGTGCTCCATCCCCCATGCTGCACACCCCCATCGTGCTCCATCCCCCATGCTGCACACCCCCATCATGCTCCATCCCCACTCCCCATTGTGCTCCATCCTCCATGCTGCGCATTCCCCATCGTGTTCCATCCCCCATGCTGCGCACTCCCAAATGTGCTCCATCCCCCATGCTGCGCACTCCCCATCGTGCTCCATCCCCCATGCTGCGCACTCCCCATCGTGCTCCATCCCCCATGTTGCGCACTCCCCATCGTGCTCCATCCCCCATGCTGCGCACCCCCCATCGTGCTCCATCCCCCATGCTGCGCACACCCCATCGTGCTCCATCCCCCATGCTGCGCACTCACCATCGTACTCCATCCCCCATGCTGCGCACTCCCCATCGTGCTCCATCCCCCATGCTGCGCACTCCCCATCGTGCTCCATCCCCAATGCTGCGCACTCCCAAACGTGCTCCATCACCCATGCTGCGCACTCCCCATCGTGCTCCATCCCCCATGCTGCGCACCCCCCATCGTGCTCCATCCCCCATGCTGCGCACCCCCCATCGTGCTCCATCCCCCATGCTGCGCACCCCCCATCGTGCTCCATCCCCACTCCCCATTGTGCTCCATCCTCCATGCTGCGCACACCCCATCGTGCTCCATCCCCCATGCTGCGCACTCACCATCGTACTCCATCCCCCATGCTGCGCACTCCCCATCGTGCTCCATCCCTCATGCTGCGCACTCCCCATCGTGCTCCATCCCCCATGCTGCGCACTCCCAAACGTGCTCCATCACCCATGCTGCGCACTCCCCATCGTGCTCCATCCCCCATGCTGCGCACCCCCCATCGTGCTCCATCCCCCATGCTGCGCACCCCCCATCGTGCTCCATCCCCCTTGCTGCACACTCCCCGTCGTGCTCCATCCCCCATGCTGCGCACTCCCCATCATGCTCCATCCCCCATGCTGTGCACCCCCCATCGTGCTCCATCCCCCATGCTGTGCACCCCCCATCGTGCTCCACAGTCACACATCAGACAGTAAACACGCACACATCTGATCGCATACACTCACACACCCCACTTCTCCCTGTGCCCACCGGTGGGCGGTCCCAGCAGCTGTGCTGCACGCCTTGCTCCTCTGCCGACACTCACAGATCCGATCGCATACACTCACACACACACTCACACACATCCGATCGCATACACTCACACACACTCACACACATCCGATCACATACACTCACACACACACACACACACACATCCGATCGCATACACACACACACTGACAATATCGCACATACGCGCTGACACACTCACAACATCCGGAGATACCACATGCTTCCGGCCATGTGATCCTCCGGCAGGTCCTGGAAGATCACTGCACAGTATCGCCGCCGAGAAGCAAGCGATATCACGGGATGTTGTGAGTATGTGGATGCGATCTGATGTGTGTGTGAGAGTGAGTGTGATCTGATGTGTGTGTGTGTGTCTGTTCTTATGTGTGTGTGAGGTGTGTGTGTTCCGCCGCTGCAGGATGTGGATGCGATCTGATGTGTGTGTGAGGTGTGTGTGTTCCGCCGCTGCAGGACGTGGATGCGATCTGATGTGAGTGTGAAAGTGTGAGTGTGCGTGTGAGTGTGTGTGTGAGTGTGAGTGTGCGTGTGCGTGTGAGTGTAAGTCTGAGTGTGCGTGTAAGTCTGAGTGTGAGTGTGCGTGTGAGTCTGAGTGTGCGTGTGAGTCTGAGTGTGAGTGTGCGTGTGAGTCTGAGTGTGCATGTGAGTGTGCATGTGAGTGTGCGTGTGAGTGTGCGTGTGAGTGTGCGTGTGAGTCTGTCTGAGTGTGAGTGTGCGTGTGAGTCTGAGTGTGAGTCTGAGTGTGAGTGTGCGTGTGAGTGTGAGTCTGAGTGTGAGTGTGCGTGTGAGTGTGCGTGTGAGTCTGAGTGTGAGTCTGAGTGTGAGTGTGAGTCTGAGTGTGAGTCTGAGTGTGTGTGTGAGTCTGAGTGTGCGTGTGAGTCTGAGTGTGCATGTGAGTGTGCGTGTGAGTTTGAGTGTGAGTGTGCGTGTGAGTCTGAGTGTGCGTGTGAATGTGCGTGTGAGTCTGAGTGTGCGTGTGAATGTGCGTGTGAGTCTGAGTGTGCGTGTGAGTGAGTGTGAGTGTGCGTGTGAGTGTGAGTCTGAGTGTGAGTCTGAGTGTGAGTCTGAGTGTGAGTCTGAGTGTGAGTCTGAGTGTGAGTCTGAGTGTGCGTCTGAGTCTGAGTGTGCGTGTGAGTCTGAGTGTGCGTGTGAGTCTGAGTGTGAGTCTGAGTGTGAGTCTGAGTGTGAGTCTAAGTGTGCGTGTGAGTCTGAGTGTGCGTGTGAGTCTGAGTGTGCGTGTGAGTCTGAGTGTGCGTGTGAGTCTGAGTGTGTGTGTGAGTCTGAGTGTGCGTGTGAGTCTGAGTGTGAGTCTGAGTGTGAGTCTGAGTGTGCGTGTGAGTCTGAGTGTGCGTGTGAGTCTGAGTGTGCGTGTGAGTCTGAGTGTGCGTGTGAGTGTGCGTGTGAGTCTGAGTGTGAGTCTGAGTGTGAGTGTGCGTGTGAGTCTGAGTGTGCGTGTGAGTTTGCGTGTGAGTCTGAGTGTGAGTGTGCGTGTGAGTCTGAGTCTGAGTGTGCGTGTGAGTCTGAGTCTGAGTGTGAGTGTGCGTGTGAGTGTGCGTGTGAGTGTGCGTGTGAGTCTGAGTGTGAGTGTGCGTGTGAGTGAGTGTGCGTGTGAGTGTGAGTGTGCGTGTGAGTCTGAGTGTGCGTGTGAGTCTGAGTGTGCGTGTGAGTCTGAGTGTGCGTCTGAGTCTGAGTGTGCGTGTGAGTGAGTGTGAGTGTGCATGTGAGTCTGAGTGTGAGTGTGCGTGTGAGTCTGAGTGTGAGTGTGCGTGTGAGTGTGCGTGTGAGTGTGTGTGTGAGTCTGAGTGTGAGTGTGCGTGTGAGTGTGCGTGTGAGTCTGAGTGTGAGTGTGCGTGTGAGTGTGCGTGTGAGTCTGAGTGTGAGTGTGCGTGTGTGTGTGAGTCTGAGTGTGAGTCTGAGTGTGAGTCTGAGTGTGCGTCTGAGTGTGCGTCTGAGTCTGAGTGTGCGTGTGAGTCTGAGTCTGAGTGTGAGTCTGAGTGTGAGTGTGCGTGTGAGTCTGAGTGTGAGTCTGAGTGTGAGTCTGAGTGTGCGTCTGAGTGTGCATCTGAGTCTGAGTGTGCGTGTGAGTCTGAGTCTGAGTGTGAGTCTGAGTCTGCGTGTGAGTCTGAGTGTGAGTCTGAGTGTGAGTCTTAGTGTGAGTCTGAGTGTGCGTGTGAGTCTGAGTGTGAGTGTGAGTCTGAGTGTGAGTCTGAGTGTGAGTCTGAGTGTGTGAGTCTAAGTGTGTGAGTAAGTGTGTGTGAGTGTGTGTGAAAGTGTGTGAGTCTGAGTGTGTGTGAAAGTGTGTGAGTCTGAGTGTGTGTGAAAGTGTGTGAGTCTGAGTGTGAGTGAAAGTGTGTGAGTCTGAGTGAAAGTGTGTGAGTCTGAGTGAAAGTGTGTGAGTCTGAGTGTGTGAGTAAGTGTGTGTGAGTGTGTGTGAAAGTGTGTGAGTCTGAGTGTGTGTGAAAGTGTGTGAGTCTGAGTGTGTGTGAAAGTGTGTGAGTCTGAGTGTGTGTGAAAGTGTGTGAGTCTGAGTGTGAGTGAAAGTGTGTGAGTCTGAGTGTGTGAGTAAGTGTGTGTGAGTGTGTGTGAAAGTGTGTGAGTCTGAGTGTGTGTGAAAGTGTGTGAGTCTGAGTGTGTGTGAAAGTGTGTGAGTCTGAGTGTGTGTGAAAGTGTGTGAGTCTGAGTGTGTGTGAAAGTGTGTGAGTCTGAGTGTGTGTGAAAGTGTGTGAGTCTGAGTGTGAGTGAAAGTGTGTGAGTCTGAGTCTGTGAGTAAGTGTGTGTGAGTGTGTGTGAAAGTGTGTGAGTCTGAGTGTGTGTGAAAGTGTGTGAGTCTGAGTGTGTGTGAAAGTGTGTGAGTCTGAGTGTGTGTGAAAGTGTGTGAGCCTGAGTGTGAGTGAAAGTGTGTGAGTCTGAGTGTGAGTGAAAGTGTGTGAGTCTGAGTGTGAGTGAAAGTGTGTGAGTCTGAGTGTGAGTGAAAGTGTGTGAGTCTGTGTGTCTGTTCTTATGTGTGTGCGTGTGTGTGTGTTCCGCCGCTGCAGGACCGGGCGAGCGGCCAATCCGTGCGTGGGGGCGGGGCCATGGCGAGCCCAGCGGCCAATCAGCTTTGTGTCACCGTAAGGACACAATTTTGGAGCAAGACAGACAGACAGACAGACAGAATAAGGCAATTATATATATAGATTCCCACTTCTAATTTTTGGGGAGGGTATATGTGGGAGGAGGGAGAGGGTAATTCAGTTTTTGCTGTGGCAGCAAAAAAAATGCAAGCACCTTTGGATTCTTTTTTTCTACTGTTTAATCCATTTGTGAATTTATATATACATTCAGACAAGTATTATGGAATATCAAATTGACCCATAAACTCACATATTACCCATGGTCTTTGTCCTGTGTATAATCCTACAGGAGTGGATGAGATCATGTAGAAGTGAGGAGCCGGGCAATCAGCTTTAGGAGCCAGAAGTATCATGCAAGTGGCCAAAAGAGATGATGAACATCAATTGACCTTGGCAATAAGACTCCAGTGACTGGGTGCCAGCGATCATTTTCTGTAAGGCGCTCCAGAAAGGGAGATATTCACCAGGCTCATGTATTTCTACACAAATTCTTATCGGGAATCCATGAAATGTAGAAAATATAATAAAAAATAGCAATAATTAACGGTCATAAATACTGTATGTAGTAAAATCAGTGTATTTTTTTTTTGCATAATCTCCCAATTTAAACTCAAATTTATCAAATATACTCTATCCAATTACTTAAAGGCATCATGCATTTAATTTGTTTAATTCATTAGATGTGAAGTCTGTAAATGAAAAATGGGGCAGATTTATGAAAAATGGAAAACCTTTATTTGTGACCATAACAATCATTCATTTCATTGACAACTCTGGTAAAATAAAAATTACGGTAAATAAAAATAAAATACATTATGACTGCCTTAAAGAAGTGATAGCATACAATCTCCCAAAGACTATATGTATATGGAGTTTTATCATTGTGTATGACACAGTGTTAGGCTATGTGCCCACGTGTGTGCGCTTTGCACCGCAGCGTAAAAGTCACTGCATGTCCCCATTCAAAGCGCAGCTGAAAAGCTCCGTTCTGAAACTTTGGTGACTGCAGAATTCGTGCGCTCTGGATGCTGCCTCTCCCTATAGACAGAATGGAGACAGCATGCAAAGCGCACGAAAGAAGTGACATGTTGCTTTTTAGAACGCAGCGATTTGGCAGCATGGAAATCGCTGCGTTTTAAAACGCCACATGCGCATGGATTATGCACAATCTTCATAGATTGTGCAGGGGACGCAGGACGCAGGCAGTAACGCTGCAGTGCAATACGCAGCGTAACTGCATGCAAATTCGCAACGTGGGCACATAGCCTTACAATTGTGGCTAATCTAGACCGCCAGCAGTACAATGCAGCTAATGATAAAGACATGAGTCTGCTCATCTGCGCCTATCTATACAGCAAAGCTGACAAGTGAATTAGTGGAAACAGGAGGAAATAGTCTATTTGGTCTGCCCTTAGAGTGTGAGAGAAACTACAATACTGAACAATTTAAAATGCAAATATAAGCTAGATATACACTTTAAATCAAAGTCATATGAACCTGCTGTCATGACTGTAGATTGACTCTAACAGGGTTAAGTCAGGTGGGAGGGGTCTGTTCTGTTGTGCCTCATTCCGGGAATCACACCGTTTTTTTATGGTGTGGAGACCTCAGGAACACCGCCAGTAATACTTCCTGCTCTGCAGCGTGTGCAACTGGTTTTTGTGAGTTAGCCCTGATTCGTCCCTCTACCCCGCTTACCTCTTCATAACCTTCGTTTCCCTTGTACTGTTTGTCTGCCCTGTCTCCCAGACCCCTGTCCCGTTCTGTGTCTCAGTCCCCTCCCCCCTTTTGCACTTACTTGCTTTCCCGGCCTCTGACCTCGGTAGGGTTCCCGGACCATGGCTTTGCTTCCCCTTTTTGGCTTCTGACGTGACCCCTTGGCTCCTGACCCTCATGCTTCCACCTGTTTATGGCTTGCTTACTCCCTTGTTCAGATGTGACTTCCTGGTTTAGATTTAGGTTTGCTGACTACCCTTTCACTGGTGCGTGTGCCCCCTTGTGGGCTTTAGTCTAACTTGTTATGATCCGAAACCATGGAAGATCATAATAGATCATTGGCAAAAAAGGTGACAAGAGCATTGGCAACTAATCTGGCTGCCATCCCCTTACAAACCATCAACACTAAAAATTGCTGAGGGGTGAACTAACATCCTATGCACCGTGAACCCAGCCGGAGAGTTAGCTATCCTAAAGAAAGGAAGGATGAATAACTCTCTGCCTCAGAAATAGACCGCAAAAGGTATAGCAAGCCCCCCACATTCAAAGACTATGGTGATCTAGGAAAATACAATACACAGATGGATGATAGGATTAGCAAAGGTGAGGCCCCACTAACTAAATAGGAAAGGATAGGAAAGAGGCTGATGGTGGTTAGAGAAAAACCCTACAAAAACCCAAATACCTGATAGTACAAAAAGGTCCTCAGATCGCACGATCTGCACTCCGTCCTATATTAGGCGCCCTTGTCAAACTAATGAACAGAAAACAGGAACAATTACAAATTCAAGAAACAACAAACACATGGACTTATAGGAGCAAAAACTCCAAACACAGCTGCAGGGAGCTTCCCAGCAAAGCAACAGAGAGGGAATATTCCTGCATGCAAATAAACTGACAATAACCATAATAATTGACAACCCAGATAAGAACAAAACAACAAAACAACTTAAGAAAGAACCAAGCACTTATCTGGGGTAGATGTGGTCAGAAGCAAGATGAAAAGGCTGGTGAACTACAGAACAAATGATAACCGGCCCAGACAGCTATGAAGCAAAAGCTTAAATAGGCAGAGAGTTAGCAATGGAAATGTCCATTGCTCCTGGTCTCTGTCCAAACCATTCCTGGCCACAAGAGGGAGCCTCACAGCAGCAAAAGCATAACTGATATTCACAACACTAACTGCTCTTTGGAGTTTTATTTCCATTCTGCTTCTGCGCCCCCTGGTGGAAGCCTGACACCTGCTTATGTGTTTGTGCAGCAGTCAGCCTGCAACACGCCGTGGAAAATGGAGAATGATCAGGGATTCTTGATTTTAACTTGTCCAACCGATATACGTCATACAGTCATAACACATAATCCACTGCAAAAAGTTTCTCACATTTTCATGTGCATATTTATACAGGGGTCAGATCCATAGCCTTAAAGTGGGCATACAGATTAGTCCAAAATTGTTCAAAAGGGATAATATCAATCAAAATAATCATACTTCTGATGAAATATAACAAGTAACGATTCTTATTTCTACCTAATGACTGTCATAACCTAAAAAGAAATTGGTCATGTTAAAATGTTTCTAAGAAAAAATTACAAATAATGTATAATGGTGGAGAAAGATTGAATTGCATGGAACTGTCTTTTTTCAACCTATGTAATTATGTAATAGTCCCTAGTCTTCAAAAGAGCACAGGCCCAATATATTTTTTATTTTTTAAGTCAATTTTCCGTTTTTTGTTTTGTGCTATTCATTGGGGTTTTTTTAAGCCAAATTCTTCAAAATGGCAAATGCGGTTCATAAATTTTTCATTCTATGCTCACCTGGGAAAAAGGTATCTCTGAAAAAAAAGCTGTTTAGCTTACCAGTGGACACAGTGGAGCTTCCTATCTGGAGAACATGTGGAGTTCTTTTGTATCTGTCTCCCTGTTTGTCTCCCCTCCCTTCTGTTGTATTTATGTTAGTAGTAAGATTAGTATCTTACTGGCCTGCTCACTAGCCAGGACTAGTCTAAGGTCAGCCAGGGCCTATTGACGTGTTTGTGCAGGGGGGAAAGGACCCGTTTAGGGATGTTGGGGTGTGCATGGATCAGACATAGGTGAGTGTTATGTGGTGACCCCTCTCCCTATTGCCAAGGCCTTCCTTCATCACTGGTGTACCCTTCCTGTTGTTCCATACACAGGGCATTCCCCCGCCCCGGCGTGACAGTAGTCATTCAATCTTGAAGGGGCTCTTAAACGTAAAGTAAAATTTGTCTATAACTAATTAATTACATTTATCATCATGTCAGCCTACCATTTCAGCTATTGAGATATAAAGACTGATCAGAAAAATAGACATTTACACTCGTATAAAGGGTTGCCCCACAAATATCAGTTATGACCTATCCAAAGAATAAAGCTGCCCATACACATGGGGGCCGAATGCCAGCTATCTCCCCTGACACCCACACATACACAGGAACATACACAGGACCGCACGGGTTGCTGGAGCACTTTCATTTCTCTAGGAGAAAACCACTTTAACAAAGACTATCAACATAAGAAGGAACTTGTTAATGGTTTCCAAGTGACAGCAGTAAAAGAAACCTAAACAAAATAGTGAATAAAATGGGTAAAAATTATGGAGAAATAAAGATATGGAAAATTTTAATTTGGTGATTCTAAGGCTAAATTCACAGAATTCTAATTCTCACTGTACATTGAGTATAAGTGAATATTATCTACTGCATATTGGGTGTAGTCGTAACAAGTAAAAGTTAGTCACTTTCTCTGCCCCTGTGTCCTGTTGGATCCCGTGTCAGGGAACCTTGAAAACTTAGCAACGGGTAGAGGAATGTTTTGGTTGGAATTATCAGTTAATTATACGTCTGTTATTACAGGTCACGACTTTTATAGGTCCAATATTGCCAAAATAAAGAAAACACAGAGTCTGACATTTAACACAATAGTAATGATTGCTTTCCTGTCTCTGCAGGCTGCTCCCAATAAAACGACTTAGCTTTCATCGTCCACTACTACGTGCTGTAAGATATAGCCGTGCCTACAGATTATGGATGCACCGTGCCGAGCTGCAGTACCCGAGAACACCCTCTACACTGTGTATGTGGCTTTTCTGCTCTTTACACTGTTTTCTTTTGGTTTCCGCAGAACGGCTGTTGGTGGTGTGTCCAGCCAACAGTCTAATGTGTATGGCAACCCCTGACAGATGAGTGTCGGGGAGACAAACATCCAACATGTCTGATTTCGGACAGCCGATTCGTTTGTTCTTTGAGAGATAAGCCGCCACCAGACATGTCTGGTATCACCTCTTATAAAGAATACAAGAGAGCTCGGCAATATCTTCTTGGCTTTCCTTGAATTACGTGGAAGACGTCTCATTTGTCCTGCACACAGCCTGTTCACTTCTTATGCCTGAGCAGGTCATGTTCCCTGTGGGACCGGTGCGAGCGTTGAATGTCATCCAAGGCAAGAGAGGTAACGACTGTAGGCACAAAGGAGATACAGACCATGATCCAAGGACTATTTAACCGCACTGTGCCAAATAACATACACTGCAATATAATTCTAAAAGGCATTTTTGGAGGGATTGCAGAACACAATTGGAGATGGCTAAAGGATAGTGGTGAAGGAAAGTGCTAGCCCTGGGCTGCACGAATGCCACACTCCTTCTCTAAGGCTACTTTCACACATCCGGTTTGAGCCGTGCGGCTCAATCCGGCTGTGAAACCTATGCAACGGATGCGGTGAAAACACCGCATCCTTTGCATAAGTTTTTACATGCGGCCGGTCCGGTTTTTTCCGGTTGCGGCATGCTACTGAGCATGCGCAGTGGAAGAAACCGCATGCGGCAGCCGGATGCGTTTTTTTCCGCATCGCGCTGCATCCGGCATCCATAGGCATGCATTGAAAAATGCGCCGCAGCGGCCGGATGCGGCGCGATGCGGTGGTTTTTGCCGGAGCAAAAAACGTTGCAGGCAACGTTCCATCCGGCCGCAGCATCAGCTAAATCTGCCGCATGCGGCAAAAAACGGACCGAACGCAAGCCCCTGCGGCACAATACGGCACTAATGTAAGTCTATGCAAAAAAAAACGCAACCGGCGGCAAAAAAAAACGGTTGCGGTTTTTCTGCAGAGCGCCGTATTGTGCCGCAGAGCAAAAACCGGATGTGTGAAAGTAGCCTTAGGACACTCTGGGTGCTCATGGAACATTGGTCAGGGTGCATGACACTTACCGGTTTCTTCTGACCGGTGTCCGTCACACCGCTGGTGATCCTCATCGTAGAAACACGTGACACCAGAGCTCACTTAGCCAACCAGAAAGTACACTTTATTATTTACACCGTTATGACAGATATGGCCTACTTTTTGCTTCCTTCCTCTCTATGTGGGGTATTACCTCTCAACCTATCCCCCTTCGCTATCTTGGATCTTGTCATCAAGCTCCAGGGTCTTTGTCTCCTTCCCATTGACTCCATTCCCCTTCATCCGATTCTCAGCCCCGACTCTCTAAGGCCATCGGGGGGAGACGTAGGGTCAGGACCTCTCAAGGATACCTCAGGGTTCAATGACTAGTCCTAGCAATGACGCTACATCATCTCACACTTGAACCCTTTTCTAGACTGACTCCTCTCGAGATCTGCCAACCAACCTCTTTTTCACATCTGTCATTACCTCTCTTCCATCCTGCCACTGTCACAGCCCAACTACCAAATGGCACCTCTGCTAACAGTCCAGCTCTTCAGTGTCTGGAACCTACATCCAGCTAGGAGCATAAAATATCAACATACACACTTAGCAATAGGCATAACACATTACATTACACTCTACATATTCATATACCTTACATTGCAGGACTTGACCACCTCCTACAGTGGGAATGGCTTATATGGAAACCTGGTGATGTTCCCTTCTCAGCATTTATTTGAGAATAAGATGAGTACTTCTACTCCTTGTTTGGGAGACAGGTGGTGTCTCAGGACCACAAAACAATGAATAAAGGAACAGCATAATGCAAAGAGCTAAGAAAAGAAGCTCCAGAATTGTTGTAAAACTGATTATTAGCCAAAAATGCATGGATTTAAGTAATAAAAAATTACCTCCTAAAGTGAAGAACATCTGTGGCGCCCCTGACCTGGTCAGGCACCACTGAGTACTGCACCCATGCTGGGGACAGTACAATACAGGTAATCCAGAAGGCTGACAGGGGTGTGGAACACAGGCGCATAGTGATCAGGTCTCACACATGTACCCATGAGAGGACCCCTGGGGATCCCAGGAGGGGGCAAAGCCTATACCTCCACTGGAATAGTGGCAGGGGGTTAAAAAGCCTCCATCTCCTCTCAAGGGGTGTGGTGGAGAGTCTGGTTGCTAGGTGGCGTAGGCAAGAACAGGAGAGGAGGGGCAGTGAGTCAGTTAGAGCAGAACTCCATAGGGCTCAGTGAGGAGCAGACCTGTGGGGTTGATGCTGTCTAACAGCGCCCGCGCAGTGGCTACTGACGGGGGAGAACGGTCAACTAGGAGTGCTACCCGAAATCCATCTCAGCTAGAGAGAAGAGCACGGAGTGGGAAGTAAGGAGACTGCTAGAGAGCACCAGGCCCAAACGGGCGGCAGATCCCGGAGCGAAGATAGATCCAGCTTTCTTTTGCTAAACCTGCCGGTGTGGGGCTCTCAAAGCCCACGCCACAACACCACAAAAAGCCGCAGCCACGTAGCCACAGTTAGGGCCCATAGCTCACAGGAGGCAAGAAGCTGGAGTGATCTGGCCCAGGCAACAAGCACACGGCGAACGAAGGGGAGAGAGGCTGCAGCATCTTCCCTGGGTGACCCTCATAGGGACTCAAAGTCGGGGTCACCCCAAACCACCAAGGGCTAAGGAAGGCGAGTTAGTAGTCACCCTCACAAGTCAGCCTGAAGGACACCTGGTTCCCGCCTGGTTCATCCCAGCTACGCCCGGGTTACTCACCCTGCCACCTGAAGTGAGTAAAAACCCTGAAAGACATTCTGCCTGTGTGGAGTTATTCTGCGCCTTGTGGTACTACGTACCTACACCGGGCCCTGGGGCTTGCCTCACTCTCAGGAGGCTATTCCAACTAACTGCACACACCATCAGCCCCAGGCGACCCTCAACCTGCAGTGGCGGTCCCTACTGGCCGCAATACTGAGAGTGGCGTCACGACAAGAAGAAGATCTCCTACCTGTGACCAGATCCAGCTGCGTGGAGTCCCTGAAGGTAATGCACCGACACAGCGTTTGCGGGGCTTCACATCTGGCGTCACGAACAGGATAAGGACTAGACCTGTCCAGACAGGTGACCATGTGCCTGGGCGGTCCGCTTGAAAAATTGGAAGCGCCGCCATATTGCCACCATGAAAAGCGCGCTGAAAAACAACAGCAGCCCGCGCTGGGAGAAGTTACCGCCCACGAAGAGGTGTGGCTACCCAGAGATCCCCTGCAGAGTTCTGACCTTGCCAGCTATGAGAGTGGAAGCGTCGAGAGACGGCGGGAAGGAAGGAGAGCCACAAGCCTGCTGCTGGGAGAGGAGCTGCTGAAAGAGGCAGAGCAGAAACTGGACAGCTTGTTACAGGAGGCAGCGAAGAGTCCACTGCTGGGAGACCGTGCAGAAGACGGCGCAGAAGAAATGGCGTCTGACCGCAGGAACCCAGAACCAGGCTCCGCTGCCTGGTGGTACCGAGAGCTGGCCCAGTTTTGCAACCGGCTGGAGACCCGGGTCGTGGAGCAGATTCGGGAGGAACGGATGGAACTGCAGGAGCTGACCGCGGCGGTTCGGGCCTATGAAGGGAGAGCTGCATGCCGGGTGTCAGGCGGGACGGCGACGACGCAGACCCCAGTGCTACCAACAACGGGTGAGTCGAATGATGCCCCGGCCCGCGCAAGTGCCCCGACCCCTGCTGCCACGTCCGCGGTCCCTGAAGAGGCGTCCGGTGCGGCGACGCTGAAGCAGGCCGCAGCCACGCCAGGTGCGGCCCTCCAAGACCCAGTCCCTGCAGCGATGCCCTGCCCGGCCCGCCAGGACCAGGCCGCCGCCATCCTGGGCGCGGCCCGCCAAGACCAGGCCGCCGCCATACAGGGCGCGGCCCGCCAAGCCCAGACTGCTGCAGCGACGTCCAGTCCAGCCTGCACAGAGCCCCCTGCAACAGCGACACTGGTCCAGGCCGCCGCCATGCCAGGCGCGGCCCGCCAAGACCAGGCCGCCGCCATCCCGGGCGCGGCCCGCCAAGACCAGGCCGCCGCCATACAGGGCGCGGCCCGCCAAGACCAGGCCGCCGCCATACAGGGCGCGGCCCGCCAAGACCAGGCCGCCGCCATGCCAGGCGCGGCCCGCCAAGAAAAGACTACCTCAGCATTTACCCCGGCCTGTAAGGCCAGAGCAGATACCGCTCCCCGGTCCACAGAGGTCCCTAATAGGCAGCCCACGGTGGGTGAAGACCCTGCATATTGGCAGATGAAGGCTGACCTGGAGGCCAAATTTCCACAATGGCTGGTGAGCCAATACATACCCCCTCCGCATACCCCAAAGAGTCTCCTGCTAACTCCTGCAGCAGCTACACCAAGGAGTCCCTCACCTGGGCCGGCCGAAGAGCAGCCATCCCCGGCACTGCCACAGCTGGAGTGCCAGGAAGAACTAAGGGGGAGAGGAGGCCAGGATGCAGAAGGGTTGACTCCGACTCCAGTGTCACCAGTAGCAGATGTGTATTCAGAGCCGGAAATGCTGCCATACTCCCGCTGGGACGAGGAGGACCTGACCCCCTCTGCAGAAGAAGAGCTGCCTAAGAGCTTCACCTGGGAGCCCACAAGCATGGATCCAGCCCGCAAGACACGGCGCAGAAGAACACAGTTTGCTCCAGCACCACAGTCTCCTGAACAGAGAGCAGTCACCGCCAGAGACCTAAAGGAGAAGCGTTTGTTGAGAGAGTCCAAAGCCCAGGCTAGAGGACCCCTGTGTTATGGCGTAGTGGAAGACTTCAACTTGAAAAGTGGTTATGGCTTCATTGTAGCACCAGGAATAAAAGAAGGGATATTTGTAAACCGCAGAGATGTGAACGCTCATCTGCCAAGAGGACACCCTTGCAGAAATCTGAAAATGGGAGATTTGGTACAGTTTACCATGCACCAAGGTGAAAGGGGATTGTACGCACTTGATGTAGCCTTACGTACCAGCAAACCCTACAGCCATCCCATGCCACAAGAAAGACAAGAAAGACAAGAAAGACAAGAAAGACAAGAAAGACAAGAAAGACAAGAAAGACAAGAAAGACAAGAAAGACAAGAAAGACAAGATAGAGATAAAGAACCAGATGTAGAAACAGATGAAGACCAAGAACGGAAAGATAAAGATCCTACAGATGAAGAAAGAGACAAAGAGCAAGAAAGTCACAGGTGCCAGTGCCCAACGTGCCCTCGCCCTAGTGAAAAAGAGGAGTAAAGTAAAGTACAGAAAAGAAGTACAGAAGTTAAAGTTTTGAAAGTTTTGTTTGCAACGTTCAAGTTCAAGTAATGCGCCCACAAAAACTATTGTGAGAAAACCATAAACCTTAAGGCTATGAACTTGCTATAGCCACAAACTCTCGCAGTGTAAATAGTTACACCAGTGGCACCACCACCAGGGCCAGCCTGTTTAGGGGCTTGGCTCGTCTGCAACCAGGGGGGCCCGTCCGTAGAAAAGGGCCTTGGCTCACCTGCGACCAGAGAGCACGCCTGTTTATGGGGCCTTGGCTCACCACCACAAAGAGGGTACCTGGTCAGCACCAACTGTGGAGGCCGCCTCTGAATCCTGCCAGAAGAGGCTGACGGCGCGGATCCACCAGGCCAGGTATACCCTGAAACCACCAGCCCATGAAAGCCGCCTCTACATCCTGCCAGAAGTGGCTGAAGTCGCGGCCAACGGGAGAGGAAGATTGGAGGAAAGGTCTGGGGAAACGGATGGCCCAGACCTGGTTACCAACAGGACCGGTGACCTGTCTCCTGAGAGGGTTTTGGGTGGGTTAACGGACTTGTGGGTGGAGGGTGGTGATGTCTGATACCTGGTGGTTTTAAAAATGTTTTACATGTTTTAATGTTTTATGCATTTTAAAATGTTGTCTTGCAGCCCGAGGACGTGCTGGTGATAACTAAGGGGGAATGTGGCGCCCCTGACCTGGTCAGGCACCACTGAGTACTGCACCCATGCTGGGGACAGTACAATACAGGTAATCCAGAAGGCTGACAGGGGTGTGGAACACAGGCGCATAGTGATCAGGTCTCACACATGTACCCATGAGAGGACCCCTGGGGATCCCAGGAGGGGGCAAAGCCTATACCTCCACTGGAATAGTGGCAGGGGGTTAAAAAGCCTCCATCTCCTCTCAAGGGGTGTGGTGGAGAGTCTGGTTGCTAGGTGGCGTAGGCAAGAACAGGAGAGGAGGGGCAGTGAGTCAGTTAGAGCAGAACTCCATAGGGCTCAGTGAGGAGCAGACCTGTGGGGTTGATGCTGTCTAACAGCGCCCGCGCAGTGGCTACTGACGGGGGAGAACGGTCAACTAGGAGTGCTACCCGAAATCCATCTCAGCTAGAGAGAAGAGCACGGAGTGGGAAGTAAGGAGACTGCTAGAGAGCACCAGGCCCAAACGGGCGGCAGATCCCGGAGCGAAGATAGATCCAGCTTTCTTTTGCTAAACCTGCCGGTGTGGGGCTCTCAAAGCCCACGCCACAACACCACAAAAAGCCGCAGCCACGTAGCCACAGTTAGGGCCCATAGCTCACAGGAGGCAAGAAGCTGGAGTGATCTGGCCCAGGCAACAAGCACACGGCGAACGAAGGGGAGAGAGGCTGCAGCATCTTCCCTGGGTGACCCTCATAGGGACTCAAAGTCGGGGTCACCCCAAACCACCAAGGGCTAAGGAAGGCGAGTTAGTAGTCACCCTCACAAGTCAGCCTGAAGGACACCTGGTTCCCGCCTGGTTCATCCCAGCTACGCCCGGGTTACTCACCCTGCCACCTGAAGTGAGTAAAAACCCTGAAAGACATTCTGCCTGTGTGGAGTTATTCTGCGCCTTGTGGTACTACGTACCTACACCGGGCCCTGGGGCTTGCCTCACTCTCAGGAGGCTATTCCAACTAACTGCACACACCATCAGCCCCAGGCGACCCTCAACCTGCAGTGGCGGTCCCTACTGGCCGCAATACTGAGAGTGGCGTCACGACAAGAAGAAGATCTCCTACCTGTGACCAGATCCAGCTGCGTGGAGTCCCTGAAGGTAATGCACCGACACAGCGTTTGCGGGGCTTCACACATCTTTAATGACATAATATGTTTATAAGCTCCGTCTAGTAGTGGCTTCATAGTGTGACTGCGCGAAGTACCAAAACTATACAGCTCTGACTACAATGAAGATGTATGAAGAAATAAGCACAGAATTTTGTATCTTTACAGTAAGTGAATAATCTAGAATTACTGTCTAGAAAAGCCAATAGTGTATAGGAGCATTACTTAGTGATTGTCTCATACCCTGCAGAGAGTGATCAGATGTAACCTCATCAGATCAGTCATATGTGATTTATTGCATTTTTTTCACATGAGTAGAAGTCACTTGTGTAGAGAAGCAGAAACCTAATCGAGGACAACAGAAGACTAAAAGCCACATCAACCTAATTAAAAACCCTTTCCAAAAATACCAGTGTTCTCCAGTGCAGTTTTTACAATATTTAAGCAGGACCATTTTTTCCCAGTTGATGACAAAGCACAATATATGTTTTTTTTTAGAAAATATGGATTTAAAAACTTAAGATATTTTTTCTTGTCTTAGTTAATTTTTTTTAATGTTGAGGTCAGTGATTGCCTGCAGCGTTTTGTTAGCTGTCGACGTGACGTACAAGCTGTAGCCAATATACTGACGCAAGAGCAATGTCAGAGAGCCGATGCCTGAGCTGGGAAAGAAGGCAGCACGGTGGCTCAGTGGTTAACACTTTTTCTTTACAGTGCTGGGGTCCTGGGTTCAAATCACACCAAGGCCAACATTTGCAAGGAGTTTGTACAAATCCATCTCAATAAATTAGAATATCATCAAAAAGTTAATTTATTTCAGTAATTCAATACAAAAAAGGAAACACATATTATATAGAGTCATTACACACAGAGAGATCTATTTCAAGTGTTTATTTCTGTTAATGTTGATGATTATGGTTTACAGCCAATGAAAACCCAAAAGTCATTATCTCAGAAAATTAGAATAATTACTACAAAACACCTGCAAAGGCTTCGTAAGCATTTAAAATGGTCCCTTAGTCTTTTTCAGTAGGCTACACAATCATGGGGAAGAGTGTTGACTTGACAGATGTGCAGAAAGCAGTCATTGCCACACTCCACAAGGACGGTAAGCCACAAAAGGTCATTGTTAAAGAAGCTGGCTGTTCACAGAGTGCTATGTCCAAGCATATTAATGGAAAGTTGAGTGGAAAGAAAAAGTGTGGCAAAAAAAAGTTGGACAAGCAACCGGGATAACCGCAGCCTTGATAGGATTGTTAAGAAAAGGCCATTCAAAAATTTGGTGGAGATTCACAAGGAGTGGACGCTGCTGGAGTCAGTGCTTCAAGAGCCACCACACACAGACGTATCCAGGACATGGGCTACAACTGTCACATTCCTTCTGTCAAGCCACTCATGACCAATAGACAACGCCAGAAGCGTCTTACCTGGGCCAAGGAGAAAAAGAACTGGACTGTTCTCAGTGGTCCAAGATGTTGTTTTCAGATGAAAATAAATTTTGCATTTCATTTGGAAATCGCAGTCCCAGAGTCTGGAGGAAGAGTGGAGAGGCCACAATCCAAGCTGCTGAGGTCTAGTGTGAAGTGTCCACAATTAGTGATGGTTTGGGGAGCCATGTCATCTGCTGGTGTAGCTCCACTGTGTTTTATCAAGACCAAAGTCAGCGCAGCCATTTACCAGGAAATTTTACAGCACTTCATGCTTCCCTCTGCCGACAAGGTTTTTGGAGATGGAAATGTCATTTTCCAGCAGGGCTTGGCACCTGTCCACACTGCCAAAAGTACCAATACCTGGTTTACCACAGTATCACTGTGCTTGATTGGCCAGCAAACTCGCCTGACCTAAACCCCATAGAAAATCTATGGGGTATTGTCAAAGGGAAGATGAGAGACACCGGAGCCAACAATGCAGACGAACTGAAGGCGGCTATCAAAGCAACCTGTGCTTCCATAACACCTCAGCAGTGCCACAGGCTGATCGCCTCCATGCCACGCAGCATTGATGCAGTAATTCATGCAAAAGGAGCCCCGACCAAGTATTGAGGCATTTACTGTACAGTCTTTTCAGTAGGCACCAACATTTCTGAGTTTAAAATCATTTTTTAGGTTGGTCTTATATAATATTCTAATTTTCTTACTTTTGGGTTTTCATTGGCTGTAAGCCATAATCATCAACATTAACAGAAATAAAAACGTGAAATAGATCTCTCTGTGTGTAATGACTCTTATAATATACTAGAAGGTGGCCCGATTCTACGCATCGGGTATTCTAGAATTTACGTATTGTGTAGTTCATGTATGATTTTTGTTATATATATAAATGTTGTGTGTAGTTGCCAAGTGTTTGTGTAGGGTGCTGTACATGTTCTGGGTGTTGTCTGGGTGTGGGGGGGGGGTGAGAGCGGTGTTGTATGTGTGTTGCGTGTGTTGCGTTGTTTGTGGAGTGCTGTGTGTCTGTAGCGTTGTGTGTGTGTGTGTTGCGCGGTTTGTGTGGGTGTGGTGTGTTTTGGGGGGAGGTATGCTTTGTGCAATGTGTGTGTTGTGCGGTATGTGCGTATATTTATGTATGCCGCGGTGTTTGTGTGTTGGGTGTTGTGTGTGTGCGGCGTTGTCTGTGTGTGTGGGTGTCTGTGTATGGCGGTGTTTGTGGTTCCCAGTGTGTGTGGTGTTTTGTGTGTGTGTGTTGGGGGGAGGTGTGCACCTCCCATCGTGCTCCATCCCCCATGCTGCGCACCCCCCATCGTGCCCCATCCCCCATGCTGCGCACCCCCCATTGTGCTCCATCCCCCATGCTGCCCACCCCCCATCGTGCTCCATCCCCTATGCTGTGCATTCCCCATCGTGCTCCATCCCTAATGCTGCGCACCCCCCATCGTGCTACATCCCCCATGCTGCGCACTCCCTATCGTGCTCCATCCCCCATGCTGCGCACTCCCCATCGTGCTCCATCCTCCATGCTGCGCACTCCCCATCGTGCTCCATCCCCCATGCTGCGCACCCCCCATCGTGCTACATCCCCCATGCTATAATAGTTCTCCTATTATACTCAGAGAGGAGTATAATAGGAGGACTATAATAGGAGGAGTAGTCCTGGGGGGAAAGGAGTATAATGCCGGCTCCCTGCACACGTGTACCGGGAGCTGGTGTACGCTGGTAACTATGATACACATCGGGTAACTAAGGGACCTTAGTTACCCGATGTGTATAATGGTTACCAGCGTTCACCGGCTCCGTCAAGATCCCAGCATCGCAAGGTTATGTCTGGCGCTGCTGGGATCGTGAAGGAGCCGGTGTACACTGGTAACTATGATACACATCGGGTAACTAAGGGACCTTAGTTACCCGATGTGTATAATGGTTACCAGCGTTCACCGGCTCCGTCACGATCCCAGCAGCGCAAGGTTATGTCTGGCGATGCGTGCGGAGGGCCGGGGCGAGCCAATCCATGCGGAGGGCGGGGCCAGGCCGAGGCGAGCGACCAATCCGTGGGGGGGCGGAGCCGAGGCGAGGCGAGCGGCCAATCCGTGCGGGGGGCGGTGCCATGGCGAGCCCAGCGGCCAATCAGCTTTGTGTCACCGTAAGGACACAATTTTGGAGCAAGACAGACAGACAGACAGAATAAGGCAATTATATATATAGATAGGAATAGATCCCTCTGTGTGTAATGACTCTATATAATATATAGGAATAGATTCCTCTGTGTGTAATGACTCTATATAATATATAGGAATAGATCCTTCTGTGTGTAATAACTCTATATAATATGTGCGTTTTGAATTAGTGAAATAAATTAACTTTTTTATTATATTCTAATTGAGATGAACCTGTATGTTCTCCATGTATCTCTGTGCGTTTCCTATGCATTCTCCAGTTTCCTCCCACACTCAAGAGACATTCTGTTAGGGAAATTAGATTGTGAGCCCCAATGGGGAGAGTGATTATGATGTCTGTAAACGCTGTGGAATTAATGGCGCTATATAAGTGTCATGGTGCAGACTAGGGGAAGGTCCGGAGTGAAACCAAACACACAAATTAACAGGGATAACACCACGAAAAACAAGGGGTACACCGGGGACACTTTAATAACGGAGGGCCCTAGGACTACTGAGAGGGAGATGGACACCTCCTCCACTTACCTGCTGCTGTACCCTGCACTCGTAGCCAGTCCCTATGCAAGTTCCTCACCTGTCATCGAGTAGGAACTTGAAGCCCTGAGTGACTCTACAATACCCCTGGCTAGTAAGAGGGCAGGTAAGGGATGCTAGCCCCACCGCTGCACTAAAACAACACACCAGGTAAGGAAGACAGACAGGGGGAAAACACTACAACAGACTGCTGCAGTCAGCACCAAGACTGCAGTTACTAAAGCAACTTCAAGAGAGGGTTTCAGCAGCTTCTTCCACCTCCAGGACCAGCATCCAAACGGCAAAGAGAAAAACCGCACCCTCTGCTACCAGTGGCAGGTAAGTGGAGGAGGTGTCCATCACCCTCTGATTAGTCCTAGGGGCTGGGAAGTGGTCCCACACCGGAAACACCTGACCAGTGGTCATAGGCTGCTTGAAAGCAAACCCTACGACTGCCAAAGGAAAGGAAACATGTTTAATATTGAAAGTCAAGAATGGAAAATGACTGTCAAGTCATGAATCTGTCACTAGTCTCATAATGCAGAGAAAGCCGTGACAATAAGTGAGTAAAATAAATACTACCAGATTCTTGTTTTTTTTTTCCATTATTAGAAACATTTAGGCTCCTCTTCTGGAAAACACCTTTAAGTCATGTTTATATTTATTGGCCCCAATTCTCCATTTGTGCCTGTTTTTTGTCTATTTATGTGTTTTCTGCCTTTTTTTTGTTTGCACCCAGTTCATTATTCTATTTTCACCTTTTATTTAAATATTTTTTTAATATGTGCTCTCCTGTTTTGTTTTTTTTTGTTTTCCGCTTTCTGGGTGGGGTTTTAGCGATTCCAGATGTTTTTGCCTGACTCAATCAATCAATCAATCAAAAGTTGTAAAATTTGGCACAACCTCACTCTAGACCCCTTCCCCTGGTGTACTTTCAAGTCTGCCAAACATTTTGCAACTTTTGGCACGGTTCAAGACGTTTGCTATTTTGATGAATTTGGCACCAAAAATGGCAACTAATATCACTAGATAAAAAAGGTAAATAACGTTAAAAAAACAACAACCCACAAATGATGAATTGGGACAGTAGTTTTCATTTTTTCAGATGTTGCAGAACAGTGTACCATAAATAAAAAGGAAAGTGTCTGTTTCTTACATTTATTTTTTAATAGAACATAGTGTCCCTAAATTAAATAAATATATATATATATATATATATACATACACACTATATATATGTATATATATATTTTTGTTTATTATTAATTTATTTTTTTAATTTTTTTTTTATTATTATTTATTTATTTTTTTACACGTTATGTGCTAATTTTGGGAGGCATTTCACAATTTCAATATTTTTTTTTATTGTCAGCTCCGTTATAAGTTGGGAGGACATATTAGTGCCTATGGAAATGGGGTAAGTGAAGCCTCCTGCAGTCTAGAGGTGCGACAAGTCTCCTAAATTCCTGCAGCTCCTCTCATTTTCCAGCACCTTGAGGTCATGTGATCACCAGGATAGGAAGACGAGCATAATGGCCACTTCTTCAATCGCATACATGGAGCTCATTGACCAGTCAAAAAGCCATAAATGATAGTAAACAGAGTTTAACAAATCTCCCAAAATTTTAATTTCCAGATTCACGGGAGAGATTTGTTTGGCGCTGAAAAAGTCAAATGCTAATTGAATTTGCCAAGAAGTTGTGAAATGATTGATATTCTTCTATACTTACCTCTTCCTGACCCCCCCCTCCCGTATCGCTCCCTTCGCTGCAGCTATTCGCCTGGTGCTCTTTCATATCTTCTTCAGTCTTCTTTTCCTTTTGAGCCTACCCGTTCACACTGCTGTAGTCACTTGGGGAGCGATTTTTAATCATACATGGGACATAGTTCCCTGTTTTTATACATCATCATTATACATTTTATATCGGAGAGCGCCATTACCAGTTTTCAGATCTTTTTTTTTTATTTTTCGAAATCTGAAATTTGGGGACAAATTCAATTAGTTTAGAGTTTATTTGCTCATCTCTAGTAATATACAATCCCTGCTTTCTCCAGTGGTATAACTAGAATCTGATAGGCCTTGGTACATAATTTGGACCTGTCCCCCCCCCCCCTTGCATGTTGGTCAGATATATTTCTTGTAATATTCTAAATCATATAAAGACACACTTGTTACCCCCCTTCATTATTTAGTAATGTCCCCCATCTTGTATTTATGTTCCTTATTCTGGGCCCCTTCCAGGTATATATGCCCCCTGTCCTGGGCACCTTCCAAGTATATATGTCCTCCATCTTGGGCCCCTTCCAGGTATATGTGTTCTCTATCCTGGTATATACACTATGTCTCTCATCCTGGTATATATGTCCCCCATCCTGGGCCTCTTCCTGATATATATGTTCTCCATCCTGGTATATATGTCTCCCATTCTGTTATATATGTCCCCAATTCTGGACCCCTTCCAGGTATATATGTCCCCCATCCTGCGCCCCTTCCAGATATAGATGTCCACCATCCTGGGTACCTTACAGGTATATATGTTCTCCATCCTGGTATATATGTCTCCCACCTTGGTATATTTATCTCCCACCCTGTAGAAAAAAGATTCCGGTCTTTGTGAGCGCTAGTAATAGATCTTTGGTCTTTGATCTTTTAAGAAATTTGGCTTTATTATTAATAACATAAAGCTCTTGTATTAACACAACGCGTTTCAGCAAGATACACTTGCCATCCTCAGGTGTACTATTACTAGCGCTCACAAAGACCGGAATCTTTTTTCTACATGCCTACTCCCATAAGGGAATCCGAGTAGAGCTGCTGTGAGTAATAGAATCCATCAGATCATTTGAACTAACAGCGGGAGGACACAGGTCCGCACAGAGCTCCAGGATTCAAAAAGTCGGTGAATCTGAAGCCAGCAGCGGCAACAAACCTGGATCCACCCAGCAGAACAACGGATAACGCCAGCTGAGACAGTCCCTCATCCCCCAGAGGAATTATACATCTAACACCGGGGTTGTGCGAGGGCGCACAACCTAACCAGGTGAGCAATTCTATAATATATATACAGAAATCACTCCACGGGTGCTTCTCATATGCGCTATATTTTTATCTCTACAGTATCTCCCACCCTGGGCTCCTTTCTGGTATATATGGCCCCATCCAGGACCCTTTCCTTTGTATATATGTCCCCCATACTGCTGCTGTTCTTTAACATATAAAAAACACATTCTTTTCCCAGATGTGTGGCATCCTCTTCTGTAGCCAGTGTAGAGGCCGGCAGCTGACATCGGCATGCCTCCTATTGCCGATGTCAATGCAAAGCCAATGCCTGACATGTCGACATCTGCTGCCTGCCTCTGATTGGCTATCATCATGTATTGCTTACAGACCCCATTATAGCTTCTCATACAGCCAGATCAGATCTCATACTTTGGACTGACGAGGGGCAATCACCCCAAAACACTGTGACGGCAAATTGAGGTTCTGATCTGGCAGAAATCCTAAGTCATATGACAAAGCTTCTTAAAGGGTCACTTTTGACTTTTAGGATTGCTACTTCCAATAGGTGGCACTAGAGTTTGTCTCCTTCCTCCCTGAAGAGACAATTTGCATATTTCCTGGAGGAATATACCAGCTTATAAGTCTCCTCACTGGCAGTTAGATTAGTTTGTCAGTCTCTGCAAAAAGAGAACATTTTTCCCCTTAAACCCTATTCAGAAGTCACAGCTCTGCTATAGCCTGTAATTGGCTGCGATGGTCAAGTGACAATACGAATGTGGCACTGGATTTTTCACTCATAAAAGGTTATAAGCAAATTAGTTAATTAGTCTCACTCAAACTGCCCAAATAACGGGTGCTTAGAGAAATAAGTAATGGTCCAAATGAAGGGTATCACTGGCACAACAGATAAGGGAGAAAATCATATGATCTTGTAGCATAAAGCCCGCATTACACGCTGCAATGTATCTTACGATGTGTCGGCGGGGTCACGTCGTAAGTGACGCACATCTGGCATCCTAAGGTACATTGCAGTGTGTGACAGGTACGTGCGATTGCGATTGAACAGTAAAACGTTCATCGCACGCACATCGTTCATTTCTCTAGAATTGAACGTGAGATTGTTCATCGTATCCGCAGTAGCCTACATCGCAGTGTGTGACACCCCGGGAACGATGAACAGATCTTACCTGCGTCCTGAGGCTCCCGGCCGGTAATGCGGAAGGAGGAGGTGGGCAGGATGTTTACGTCCCGCTCATATCCGCCCCTCCACTTCTATTGGCCGGCTGCCGCGTGACGTCGATGTGACGCAGAACATCCCTCCCACTCCAGGAAGTGGACATTCACCGCCCACATCGAGGTCGTATGGACGGGTTTGTACGTGTGACAGGGGTTAATCGTTTGTGCGGCACATTCAACAAATTGACTGTGCCGCACATACGATGGGGGCGGATACGATCGCATACGATATCGTATGCTAGGTCGTAACATGTAAAGCAGGCTTTAGTGATTTATTGGGGTAATTAGTACACAAAAGTAAATATGCAAAAAGACATATAAGACACCAATTAAACATAAAAAGTCATTCACACAGCAATGGAAATAATACAAATAAATGTACAAAGTCGAAAAATAAATGCATTTGAAAAGTATCATTCACATGTTTTACTGAAAAAAGGCAAAACAGTTCGGTGCATCAGAAAATACTCATCATGATAAATTTCTACAAAAGATAACATCACAAGAATGCAAACAAGCAAAGACAACAGTACAGTAATCAACACTGTGTAAAAACCAGACAACGTGGTCGGATACCTATAACTGAGCTTAATGCTCTTGACGAGAGGATCCGTTATGTGAAATACATTCAATGCATATAGAACTGCAGAGAATAAGATGATGAGAAAAAAAATAAAGGGAACCTGTCAGGACCACGAGCAGTTCTGGGTGTATATTGCTAATCCCTGCCTAACCAACCCTGTATCTAGTAACATAGATAAAGAGATCTTTAGAAAAAGTATTTCAAAGGATCCTTTATGATATGCTAATGAGAGAGGGGACTAGTCACAAAGACATTAGTTCCTGCGCTCATTCCGCACTCTTAGCATGTTAGCATGCCAACATGCTATTCAATGCCCATTATAGGCTTTCCTTGTCCGGGAAATGAGGTCAGATGCCCAGAAACAGGTGCCATAGTTGAAACTATATAAATCCCATACATGGGCACGACAGGTTCCTCCCCAATTTTTGCAAGTGATGAAACATTTTGCACACCAAGTAGGGCATAACTGTCACTGCAGGACCCTGGCTTTTGTTGTACTCTTTTAACTACATGATACACACCTTTGGAATCTATTTATCATCTGTTTGCCCTCAGCATGTACACTTCCATGATGCTCCTCCCTACTGAGGAAGAAACGCGTCAGTAGGGATAGTTACCTTTTTTGGGTGGGATACTTATTCCAGCCTCACACCTGGGTGGTGCCCTTGTCAGTATGGGAGGCATTGCATGGGGCATGACATTGTTAGTCAGGGAAGAAAGGACACTCCTGTCCTTACTTACTGTCACCCATGGGGCTCTATGGACTACTGCACTCAATCATCTGGATTGGTTGAAATTGAAGCAATTACTACTGACACTATTGATCATGCTACACTTTACTATACATTATGTTTTATGCTTCTTTGTATCTGTCTGCCTAGTGCCCCAATCTTTGTGACAACAGACTTGGCCCTGGAAATGTTTTGTTTTTTGATCATCCCTGCATTTTAATGTCTTTTTAAGGTTATATTGTAATATTAGAGTCTCATCACTCTGATGAAAGGTTCTTCTAGTCATCTGAATAGCCATGTCTGTTGTCCGAAGCCGTTGCGGACCATTGGAGCCGTTGCGCACCATTGGAGCCGTTGTGGACCACTGGAGCCGTTGTGGACCACTGGAGCCATTGTGGACCATTGAAGCCGTCGTGGACCACTGGAGCCGTTGTGGACCACTGGCACTATTGTGGACCACTGGAGCCGTCGTGGACCACTGGAGCCGTCGTGGACCACTGGAGCCGTTGTGGACCACTGGAACTATTGTGGACCACTGGAGGAGTGGTGGACCACTGGAGGCGTTGTGGACCACTGGAGCCGTTGTGGACCACTGGAACTATTGTGGACCACTGGAGGAGTGGTGGACCACTGGAGGCGTTGTGGACCACTGGAGCCGTTGTGGACCACTGAAGCTATTGTGGACCACTGGAGGCGTTGTGGACCACTGGAGCCGTCGTGGAGCACTGGAGCCGTTGTGGACCACTGGAACTATTGTGGACCACTGGAGGCGTTGGTGCTGGATCTGCCGGGGTATTGAATTTTAATCTGCCTTTTGTATTATTTTTGATTATTCCATGCATACAAATATAATATTGTACTGTAGACAACCCCTTTAAGGAAAAAATCACAGCTGGAATTTCTTAACTTTAGCTCTTCCATAGTGTTAAGGTGTCAGACCAGGGGCAAATCCCAGTCGGGGTGAAATACGTCAGATTGGTTTATGTAATGGATGTCATAATTGGACTTGAGACATTGACGAGAAAAATTAAGCTAGTAATGAAACTTTGCCCAGATCCATTTTGAAGGATTTACGATTTTCTTATTTTCAGACCTTTTCAAATGTAAATTGTAAGATCTCCCGAATGAGAAATTGTGAAATGTGGAGGAACGAGCTCCAGAAACACATTACAGCCTGAAAATAAAATAAACAGTGCAGATCTTAAAATGATACGTTACCAAAACCTGAATTTGAATTGGCAAGGCACGGTCTAATTACCTCATATGCGGCTTTACAATAGCTGCTAATTTGGAGATAATGGCTTCTCGTATTCTTAGCCAGGCCATGTAATGCACCATTTGTTTTGCCAACACTATGACATTTGGGATTAAATAATTTACAAAAGTTTCATTACTGATACAAAAACCCCTTTTATTCACCCTGCTTAACGGCAATCGTTGTATAATAACACAGCTGTAATATGTCTTCTCTTCTGGTAGATGTCACTGTGAATATTTCCAATTTGGATAATAGGAAATGACATCATGGATTGCGGAGATTCCCTGGTGCGGCTGGTTCAATCTACAAATATGCACTGACTTCATCCTAAAGGGACATGTCTGACAAAGATGGGAAAAAAGAAGTAAAAAACAAATAAGGAGGATGATGACGGTCGTGAAAAATCTAAATCAGATCTTTAGAACCAACATCTCCTCAAATCTCAGCTTCATGGACCCGTGTGATATGGGGAGAGTAGTAAACTAGGGTCATCTGCACTCAAACCTAAATTTTCACATTTGTTTAATTATTATAAAGGGAATCTGTCAGCAGGTTTTTGCTATGGAATCTGAGAGTAGCATATTGTAGATACAGAGACCCTGATTCCAGCGATGTGCCACTTACTGAACTGTTTGGTATAGTTTTGATACAATCCCTGTTTTCTCTGTATTAGATCTAGCAGTGCTCAGAATGTGGAGTTGTGTATAGCTCAGCCCATACCAATGATTGGGAGCTTCTTATATACACTGTGAATTGTCACCAAGCTGCCAATCAGTGGTGGAGTTGCACAGATTAATTAGCTGGACTGCTTGCCATGCAACACCTAGTTGTCACACGAAGATTTTTACAAACTTCGCCGAATGTCATGGCGGTGTCAGGTTGTGTTCAAACTACAGATTCTGACAATGCACCCAATAACTTCTCTGGTGTCTGTGATCAACACAGGCTGACTCAAGTGTTGAACTGCAGTGTGGTAATTCATAGGCAGCCTAGTAAGAGTTAATCTCTGCTAGTCTGCTTGTTAGTCTCATTTGATCACATGTTGTGGGGAAGCCAATCACATCTG
This sequence comes from Anomaloglossus baeobatrachus, assembly GCF_048569485.1. Lineage (NCBI taxonomy): Eukaryota > Metazoa > Chordata > Amphibia > Anura > Aromobatidae > Anomaloglossus > Anomaloglossus baeobatrachus. Next base: position 59,349,410 of record NC_134355.1, on the reverse strand, counting down.
ATCCCCTCCTATATATGCTGGCCAGATCCTTCCACCTATGCCAGCTATAGTTTATCTTAGCTGGTCTGGTGAGGTGTTGTCATGCAGACTATCTGGTGGTTGTTATACTTGTTGGTGACTAAGTTGTTAAGTTAACCCTTGTTGCCTTTTTGTCGTTACCTTACTGTCCTTACTACTTACTGTCCTTGCTCCTGAGTCTCTCATTGTCTATTCCATTGTGTGTGCAGTGTGTCAAAGTTTGGGTTTTCCCTGCCTTTATCTCTTTTCCATCACACTCCTGCACTGTCCATTCCTGGTGGGAGGAAGCTATCAGAGAATTACTTACAAGTCAATAGCATGGCCAGGAACGAGACTCAGGCATCTCCACCATCAGCACTAACCCTGAGGTTAGGGATATCCTAGGGTCTCCTAGCGTGAGGTACAGCATAGGAGCCCCTGTCCCATGCTATCATAATAGTCACAGCCCGATACTATTCTTCTAGTGATAATCTAATGCTAATAAAGCAATGATTGTGTATAAACTACAATGCACAGCCTAGTATGTGACACATCCTTTGAATCAGGCTCACTTACCCTATATTATGTTGCTCTCAGATAAAATAGCAAAAATATGTGTTTTTTGCTGCTGCATTTTTCCTGCCAAGAGATGCAGAAATAGTGCAGAAATTTGTGCACCAAATATTTATCGTGTGCACATATCCTTATACGCCTGTTCACATTATGAAACTCCTGCTGCAGCCAGTTGTCCTACAGCCAAGCACAGGAAAGTGATGTGGAGGATCGGGGCCATGGCTCATCTCAAGCCATGATCACAATTTGCTTTATTTTTCCAACAAAGGTTTTTTTTCTCCATGATTTGTACTTGTGAATGATTCCATCTATTTTACCATAAAATGCACTTAAAAATAGTAAAAGAAAAATCAAAGTGAAATGGTGAAAAAACAATTCCACCATTGTTTTTTGTTCTTTTATGGTGATCATTGTACTATTGTGAGTCGTCTGTGCTACCTTACCTTGGCTTGTCACTTAGCAAGAACATCTGAGACATCATTGGTTGACAATAGCAAAATGAGCTGTCAGCAGCGGATCTTGATGATTTGTCCAAGTGCATTCAACATGGCAGAACATTAAGAAAAATAGAAAACAAATCCTCCAGCTCACCTGTCCTGGGGAGAGTGCTAACAGTCCAAAATGAAGAAAAGTCCAGCACATCGAAAAAATAAAGTTTTATTTAAAAAAAAATTGTTAAAAATTCAATAGAGAAAAATGTCCACATAAGCTATATTTACATGTTTTAAGGCGAGCACGTCCCTTATTCATAACTTCACAGCAGATAGAAAATTCTTGGTTTAAAAGTCTTTAGAAGGACCCAACCTCTAATCACATATATGGTATAGTAGATACATGGACAATATACTTATTGTCACGCTAGGTACGGGGAGAATCAAGCAAACGGCAAAAGGGAAGGGAAACCCTGTGTCTAGGGAAGGAGGAGATGGTGACCCTGACCAAGCCTACCTCTGGTCCTCTGGTCCCTGGGGTCCCTTACCACCCTAGAGAGGTTCCGCACCTATGCACCGAGCTAAATACCTGACCCTAGGTATTCTAGTGCTGGGCCCTAAATAGGGAACGGATGGCATGAGTTCTTCCTCAACCCCACTAAACACTAGCGAAGACACAAGGAGGACACACAGGGGTTTCCCTGTGCATGAGCTACTTATCCACATATGGCTCAGGTAGAAGTTTAGCAAAGTATCAGCAACTATACCAAAGATGAGAACAAGCCACCTGCTTGCTACCAGAGCTTGTATGAACTGAATAATATACACCAGCACCAGTAGAGGGAAGATGGGAGTATTTAAGAATAAGGGGAATACTGATGATCAGCAGCTGC